>NC_091673.1:41390862-41695775 GCF_042453785.1 Malus domestica
AATTTCATATTGATTAAAATATAGGCTTAAATGTCAATATTGTCTCTATATTTTACGCTATCGACCAATTTAGTCCCTGTTTTTTTCCAAATTGGTCCATGTGTTTATATCTGTTAGCCAATTCAAGACAATCCGTTAAAGGACTGTTAAAATTGACGGCACATGAGAGGACAAAAACGTAATTCTATTGCAGCAACCCAACCATGGCTTCTCCACCGTCTTCCCTGCTGCTTCTCCGGTGTCGTCACAAATAAATATAGGGATCAATTTGACCGAATTTAAAACACAGGGACTAAATTGGCCGTAGAGTAAAACACAGGGACCATATTGACATTTAAGCCTAAAATATAATTAGAAATTGTGGGGGTTGTCTCCATTTTGGTTAAATAGCTTTAATGTAGGGGCTACCAATGTTTAATTAGTAGGTATAATAGCCTTAATATGGGGGCTACCAATTTTTAATTAGTTTATGCCAATTAAGTATATTGATTAATATTACTTTGAATTATTATATTCACATATTCTATGATTATTCATATTGAATGAGAACTACAACATGCGATTATATTCTAACATTATTTCATTACTATGAATTTGTGGAGGTGTTCATACAAATTTATGGGAGCTAAAAGTAATTTTCATTTTATCACTAATGAGTTTTATCAAGTGATTTAAAAAACGTTTAGAATAGTTTTTGGAAGTCATCACATCCCCTCATGATGAATGGTTTTGTAGAAATTTACGTTTTGTTATATGACCATCTACTTTAAGGTAGATTATTGCTATAGTTATTTGAGACTTTCCTAAATTTGTGGGGGTGGTCATGAGAGCAAGTTTTGCGTAATAATATTAATTTATTGACACTTCATGTGTGGTAATTACACACTATAGTGAGCTACTCAAGAAGGCTTTATATCCTTTGGATAAGTAAATTGTTTCAAACTTGGTGCAAAAGTCATTGTTGGCCTTGAGAATATTGTATTTGAAAATGTGAGGGTATGCTAAGTTCGTGTCTTGAGCAGGTGCTATAATATGTATGAGATATGTGTTGAATACTTGAAAATTATGTTTTGATATTTTATTTTATTTTTTTGTCAAACGATAGATTTTGTTAGATTAGATGTTAGATTAGTCACTGGCGGGGTTTCAACTCACGTCATCATGCAATGACTTAACATCTTTCCACCACTGTGGTAAAGGGCCACTTGCATTTGTGGGGGTTGTTTATTCAATTTATTTATGGAATTGAATTACTTTGATTTACATATTAGCCTTGTTGTTACAATGATAAGGCTTTACTTTGATGTATATTTAATGCTTGAAAGTAATACTAAGTTTGTATGGAGCTGATTAATTGTGTTTGAGTTTTTGTGATGCTTTCATTAGAGCTACTACAAATTAAGAAGAAATTATACTTTTTGTGATGACCCTTTTTATCACTAAGATCGAGAAGGGCTATTTGACATCATTCAAATTGTGGGGGTTAGAGAGCCATTCGTACCAAAAAAAAAAAAAAGGTTTGATACAAGGACGCATGGGACAAATTTAGCAGGTATTTAAACACCAAGGTTCATTAAAAGCTATTGGAAGAGCCATACTTGAGTACTGATGTATTTTTGTGATAATCTTAATATTACATCGTGTGGTGCTAACTACCTTTTTTATGCATCTAATGTGTTTGCAAGATGTTTCAAATACCATATTGAGCAAGTATACTCAAATACGAACCATGTGGATTACTAATAAGCATATGAGGAGATACTAATATTTAATTAAGTATGATGCATGACTTGTTAGAATAACACTTAATTGGTGGAAATGAAGTCCTATAGAGGTATATTTTGAGCACTAAATATACTTAAGATACTATCAATTATGTTTATAGTAATGATGTTTGTCGTAAATATTATACGTGCTAATATCATTTTTTGGAGATATATATCTTAAATAGATTTGCAGGTTCAATATCGTAAATATTGAACATGAGTTGATAGCCTTTGAAAAAGATACTTATTTGAGGCTTAATAACCTCTTCGCTATATCCCATTTTATATGGAAGAGATCAACTTTGTTGGAGCCTATTATTGTGATATCCCTTTATGGAAGAGACAATTGTGTTTGGTTTGAGATATCCCATTTTTTGTGGAAGAGACCACTTTATTTGGTTTGAGATATCCCACTATTTATCGTGATTAGCCCTATAAATTAGTATTGCATAAATCAAAAGGAAGATGGTAGTTCCAGTCAAGTCTTCTTCGCTTCTCTATGCCTTCAATCCTTCTACTTCATTGTTCACTTCTATACCAAAGGAAAGAATCGAGCTATTCACTCGATTCAAGTATTGCGAGTATGCTTATAAGGATCATTGTAGAGGGTAGGACGTCATAACCTGCTACACCGAAATATTGTCTTAGAGGGGCAAAATCTACTCTTAAGGACAGTGATTACACACCTCAACCTACATAGTTATTCTAATCAAGGATCGACGAAGAGTGTTCTCTACCCAAAAGATAAGTATTTTATCTTATTTGGCTTATTTATTTAATAAATTGTGAAAATAAAATTGTGATGTACTAATATTAATTTAACATGATTTGTTGTAGGAGAAGTAGCATCCGTATCGCCCATATTTCCAACAGTTCCACCTCACAAGGCACTACTTCAAGGATTCTCACTGACAACAAGGATTCTCACTGACAACAATGCTGATATTCACATACAAATAATTCCACATGATTAAACTTCACTCTCAAACCAAACATATTTTAGCATTCAAGATGATCACTGCATAACACGGACCTTGGTATCGTAATTGATCAAGACCTAGTGTGTAAATACCTCGTAGCTCCGCGGTGGTACCTTCCGGATGATGGCCCCGCGAAAAAGGTGACTGGCAAGGAAGTTGCCGCATATAATGGATATGCCACAAATTTCAGTAGATGTTTGAGGACAAAGATATGCCCTGCTCAGAATGAGACTATAATGGGAGCTATAGGTGCGAAGAGTGATGTTAGACATCAAAAGTTTCCGAGGCAAGTCCATTGAAAAATCACTTTCTTCCTATATAGAAGTGAGAATTGAAAGAAACAGGACCAGGAATGTCATTGAGAAGCAGAGAGCAATGAGTGATGAGATGGTAAAGGAACTGAAGGCTGGCTTGCCCCTAAGAATTGGTTCGTCTGTATTCTGATCAAGTCCACCTGGTACAGTCGCTGATGTAGCAAATGCAACTGTTGCAATGAGCGCTGCAACAACAGAGCATCACTCCGAGGTTTTGATAAGCCAATTGCTGCCTTCTTTTATAAGACCTTGGTGTGTATGCATGAAGATCTCCTTTGTGGCCTAGCCCTTTTGTTGTACCGAACAAAGAACTGACAAGGCATTGAGCTTTTGACCAACTGTGCATTCAATTAACATAACAGTACTCGTCAAAGATATATACATTTATGTTGCAAGACTATCGAAGTGAAGAGTTGTATGTAAGAGTTTTGAGACTTTTGGTGTCCCACATCGGGGAACCTTTAGTTCCCATTGCCATTTATATAGGTCTAGTCCTTTGTTCTAGTAATTAGAACGTGGACCATTTGAAAATGGATTAAAGGCTTAGGCCTTATGGTTGTGTGGATTAGGCTTATATAATATAGTCTAAATACAATTAATATTAATTAATCAAGACAAGGGCCTTGGGGCACTTGGGGCCTTGAAACAACCTATATATTTGCAATCACAGTTTCCAAGTGAGATCATCTTTTCTTCCTCCTTCTCTTCTGTACAAACTTTCCAGAGAGTAAATACTGTAGACATCGAAATTTCGGTAAATAAATGTTGACCGATAAATCAAAGTTTCAACGCTCATGTATTACATAAATTTTACACGTAGCGTGTGTCTAAACAAAAAATTGAAATAAGTTGGAAAAATCATCACACAGGACACGTGTCAACACCTAGCAAAAACGACTTATTTCATCTGGAACATTATATTCAAAATTAGGCCTTGGAAAATTCTATAAATAGAAGGCTAATTCATTCATTTAAGGGGGGAATTGATATTACACCTGGAAGCTCTGAAGCTCTGAAACTCCGAAGCTCTCAAGCAAATCTCGAAGGATCAAGAAAGCCCTTTTTCGTTCTTCATCAAATCCTCCTTCAAGATCAAGCCCCGACGGCCCTTGAAGAAAGTGTTCTTCGTTCTTCGTTCATCGTTCTTCCAAGATCAAGCCCCGACGGCCCCTTGGATCAACAACATCAACAAATCCACACGTCCAACCGTTCTTCAAGATCAAGCCCAAAAGCCCTTGGAGATTCGTTCATCACTGTTCTTCAAAGATCAAGCCCAAAAGCCCCTGTGAAGATCCGCTCAAATCCACCTTCAAGATCAAGTCCACGGCCCTTGAAGAACGTTCATCCTTAGATCAAGCCCGACGGCCCTTTGGATCAATCGCACATCCACAAATCAACACCTTACGGAGATTGAATCAGAGGATCAAATTTAAGAGAGATTGTAACCCAAAATCATCAAATACAAATATTTGTTTGTGCACGTTGTTCTTATCTCTTTCGTTTCAGGAATTTTCCGTGTTCACAAATTGGCACGCCCAGTGGGACCGTCTCTACCTCTCATCTCTTCCTCCGTTCAAGAAATATAAGCACACTTTAAAAATCAATGACATCAAGGAAGGCTCAAGCTGTTCCCATAACCGGCGTAAAGAACAAAGGCGCCCTCGTCGCAAGTGGTGTCACTTTGGGCATCACAACTCGAAGCAAAGCAAAAGCTATTTCTGCCACCTCTTTCACCTCTGCATCAACTCTGCCAAGGGAACGAGAGTACCCAAGGCACGAGCCTGTGGTCACCTTAGCCTCACTAAGGGCACCAAGGGGGGAAAGACCAAGGGAATACTCCGAATCCATGCTCTCCGATGACGATTCAAGCGGCAGTTCAGCCATGCAAGTCATGACCACTGGAGCAACTTCAATCGATGAACAGCTTGCTCAAATGAATGAAGCAATCGCAAGGCTAACTCGAACTGTGGAAGAAAAAGACTTGCAAATCGCAGCATTAGTCAACCGACTGGAGACGCAAGACAGCGAGAAACCCGACCCAGAGGATGATCCACTAAAGGGAGGAGCTGACGGAGATGAAGAACCTCCGGTGAAGAAAATCAATGGGAAGCCGAAACCAGACCAAGCACCGGCGCTCATGGGATCTCTCTCTATCCAGCAGCTGCAAGAGATGATCACCAACACCATCAAGGCACGGTACGAAGGGAGCTCCCATGCCTCCACGTTGTACTCAAAGCCTTACTCCAGGAAGATCGACGCCTTAAGGATGCCGAGGGGCTATCAACCGCCAAAGTTTATGCAATTTGACGGAAAGGGAAACCCGAAGCAACATGTTGCACATTTCGTCGAAACCTGCAACAATGCAGGGACGGAGGGAGATTACCTCGCTAAGCAGTTTGTGCGCTCGTTAAAAGGAAACGCCTTTGAGTGGTACACGGACCTGGAGCTCGAGTCCATCAACAGTTGGGAACAGTTGGAAAGGGAATTCCTCAACCGCTTCTACAGTACCCGCCGCACTATGAGCATGCTAGAGCTGACGAGCACGAAGCAATGGAAGGAAGAACCAGTCATGGACTACATCAACCGATGGTGTAATCTAAGCCTCGACTGTAAGGACAGACTCTCCGAGATTTCTTCAATCGAGATGTGCATCCAGGGCATGCAATGGGGTTTACAATACATCCTTCAAGGTATCAAGCCACAAACTTTTGAAGAATTAGCCACCCGTGCCCACGACATGGAGTTGAGCATCGCCCACCATGGAAAGAATGAGCCAATCACCGATTTCAAAAGGGATAAGGTGTTTACTTCAAGAGCAGACAATCATGGAAAAAAGCCCGCCAAGGAAGCTTTTACCACCAATACCGCCCCTATCAAGATCTCTTTCAATAAAGCAAGGGAGATGAAAAGAAGTGAGCCTTCCCACACCCAAGATAGGTACAAAAACACCTTGAGGGAATTGGAGCAGAAGGTATACCCTTTTCCAGACTCCGACATGGACGCAATGCTGGACGACCTGCTGGAGAATAAGGTGATTGAGTTACCCGAATGCAAACGCCCTGAAGAAATGAATCGCATCAATGATCCCAAGTACTGCAAGTACCATCGCATCGTGGGCCATCATGTGGGCAAGTGTTTCATCCTAAAAGAACTCATCATGAAGTTGGCACAACAAGGACGGATTGAGCTTGACCTAGAAGACACAGCTGCGACGCACACCACTACGGTCGTGTTCGGATCCTTTGATCCCGTGCTTCTTCAAGAAATGCCTGACCATGCTCGGCAATGTTCAAACCACACTGCACATTCTGCACCACCATCACTGGGGTCAAGCAACCAGGACGCACCTACTGACGATGACAAAGGATGGACATTGGTGACCCATAAGAGGACGAGGAAACCGAAACCGCAAGCAATAAAGCCAAAGGGGGAACAAGGGAGAAAGCACCGCCGTCGCGGCAATAGGAAGCCTAAAAGAAACATAAGAGCTGCTAAGCCAATATATGTTGGGGAACCTGCGGAGCAAAAGCCACGCATTCCCGTCTCCTTGCACGAGTACTTCCTGGAGGACTTCTTCCAACATTGCACTATCACCGCATGTCACATGGTCGAAGTAGAAATGGAAGAACCCTCAAAAGACAAAATTGTCGCCGCTGAGGGAGAAAATACTCTGACACCTGAAGAAGGTCTGCCAATACACTTTAGCATCGAGGAAGCACTACAATTGCCAAAGAAGATACGAAGGGCATTGGCAACGGTTTTAGCAAGTCCAAACGACCACGAAGTGCAAGAAAGCAAAAATGAAGGCTTGAGGCCTCGGCCACACGAGTGTGCCACATGCTGTGCAGCCGAGGACACAATCCACTTCGCCGACGAAGACTTGTTGCTAGGATCCAAGCCTCACAACCGACCTCTCTTCGTCTCTGGGTACGTAAGGGAGCACAAAGTCAGCCGCATGCTTGTGGACGGCGGGTCAGCCATAAATATCATGCCAAAGTCAACAATGACCGCAATCAGAATCAAGGTGGATGAACTATCCCTAAGCCGCCTACTAATCCAAGGTTTTAACCAAGGAGGACAAAGAGCGATGGGCATGATCCGAGTGGAGATGACCATTGGTGACCTCAAGTCAAGCGTAATGTTCCACGTGATTGATGCAAGAACTTCCTACGGTTTGCTCTTAGGAAGGCCTTGGATCCATGCAAATGGAGTAGTACCGTCCACCCTTCACCAATGTTTAAAATTTTACCGAGAACGAGTGAAGGTGATCTATGGCGACACCAAGCCATTCACTGAAGCCGAATCACATTTCGCAGACGCCAAGTTCTACATGGATGAAGACATGGTGCCCGAAACTCTTCCAAAAGAGATTAAATCCATGAGCAAAGCAGCACCTAAAAAATAGGAGTGGCAAGCTATGCCCAAGAAGCAAGAAGAAGAAGCTATGCCATCTTTAAGCAAAAACGACGATAAGCTTTCTAAACCTGCAACAACCAGAGGAAGTAGGACGGCCTCAAATGGACCAAGCATACCCGTCTTCCGATACATCCCGACGTCGAGAAGAAAGAATGGTCAATCCCCGTTCGAAACTGCAGCAAGCGAGGCCGATGCACGGCGACACATAGATAACGTAAAGTTGCTCAAAACGAACACGGTTTTGCCTCTGACACAGCTAGGCGACACTAAGGTTGCAAAACCATCACAAGGCTTCATAAAAGGCCTGCCAAAGGGAGTAGAACCAAGCTTTCTCCCAACCAAAAGGACCGAAGAAGGTTTTGATCCAAACGCCTACAAAGTTATGTCGAAAGCTGGGTACAACTTCACCTCCTCTGCAAATTTGGGAAAGAATGATTTGAACACCGTCAAAGACAATGAACGTGATCTCACTAAAACTCAGAAGAAGTTGCAGAAGCATGGTTGCGGGGTTAGCAACAACAAAGCTGGACTTGGCTTCACATCAAATGCACCGGTGAAGATCTCCAGCAAGGCAAAAAATGCTAGCGCTCAACACATCAGCGTAAGCATTATACAAGATAAAAAGGAGCCTCAACTTGCCCCCCGGACATCAGTATTCGATAGAATGAATTGTTCAAAGCCCAGAGTTTCGGCACCTAAACTCATTGGCGGTCAAAACAAAACTTCCGTCTTCAAAAGGCTTAACACGTCAGTATCTTGAGGCTCTGTTTTCAAAAGGTTATCGAAACCTAAGAAGCAAAGCAATACGACTAGCTTCCCTCCATGACAGTCGGTTATGGAAAGACTTGGAGAAGCCAAAGAGCCTTCCAAAAGGAGAAAGATGACACCAGAAGTAGAAGAGATCGATCGCCTGGCAGAAAAGGATGACGTTCGAAGTTCCGTTCCTTCAAGAATGAGGCGCCAAGCAATTTTGGAGGTTAACACAGTTGGATCACTGAAAGTGAAAAGGCGCACCGTCATTCACACTGGACAATCTTCATGCCAACAAGCTCGATAGGTTAACACCGAAGAAGAAGCCCAAGACGTCTTCCACATCACAATCCAAGAAGGTGAAGAAGATGAAACCCTCGAGGAAGATGTCATTGCAGCACCGTCACAACTCGAAGATGGGGGGCAAGCCACAGTTGACAATCTCAAAGAACTCAACTTAGGCACAAGTGAGGAACCGAAGCCTATCTTCGTGAGTGCATTACTAAGTGCAGACGAGATAAAGAAGTATTACCAGCTGCTATTAGAGTACAAGGACGTCTTTGCTTGGACCTACAAGGAAATGATATGCCTCGACCCTATCATTGCTGTGCATCATCTTGCAGTCAAGCCTGGAACACGACCAATAAAGCAAACTCAAAGACGCTATCGATCCGAGCTTATCCCACAAATCGAGGCCGAGATTGACAAGTTGATCGAAGCAAGCTTCATTCGAGAGGTGCAATACCCCAAGTGGATCTCCAACATCATCATAGTCCTTATGAAATCTGGACAAATACGTGTTTGCGTGGACTTCCGAGACCTCAATAATGCTTGCCCAAAGGATGACTTCCCCTTGCCAATCATTGAAATCATGGTGGACGCAACCACTGGCCATGAGGCACTATCATTCATGGACGGCTCTTCTGGATAACATCAAATTCGTATGGCTTTTGAAGATAAGGAACTAACAGCCTTCCGCACCCCAAAAGGTATTTACTGCTACAAGGTGATGCCCTTTGGTCTAAAGAATGCTGGAGCTACATATCAACGCGCAATGCAGAAGATCTTCAATGACATGCTACACAAGAATGTAGAATGCTATGTAGACGATGTGGTGGTCAAGACAAAGAAAAGATCAAATCACTTGAAGGATTTGCGAGTAGTGTTCGAAAGGTTGCGAAAATACAACCTCAAGATGAACCCGTTAAAGTGTGCATTTGGCGTCACATCTGGAAAGTTCCTTGGCTTCATTGTCAAGCATTGTGGCATTGAAGTGGACCAATCAAAGATCAAGGCCATTCAAAGCATGCCCGAACCAAGAAACCTGCACGAGTTGAAAAGTCTACAAGGACGGCTAGCCTTCATCAAACGCTTCATCTCCAACCTTGCAGGGCGTTGTCAACCGTTCAGTCGACTCATGAAGAAAGATGTTCCGTTCGTATGGGACAAAGCATGCAACAATGCTTTTGAAAGCATAAAGAAGTATTTATCAAGTCCACCTGTCCTGGGGGCACCTGTACCAGGGAAACCGCTCATATTGTACATTGCTGCTCAGGAAAGTTCAATTAGAGCACTCTTGGCACAGGAAAACGAGTCCCAGAAAGAATGAGCGCTCTACTACCTCAGTCGAACGCTTACCGGCGCTGAATTGAACTACTCCCCAATAGAAAAAATGTGCCTGGCCTTGATGTTTTCCATCCAGAAGCTCAGACATTACATGCATGCTTCACCATCCACTTGGTTGCTAAAGCTGACCCGATCAAATACGTCATGTCTAAGCCAGTTTTGACAGGGCGACTAGCTAAATGGGCATTACTTCTCAATCAATACGAGATCATCTACGTCCCAGCTAAAGCCGTCAAAGGACAAGCGTTAGCAGACTTCCTTGCTGACCATCCAATCCCAGCTGATTGGAAAATCTCAGACGACTTGCCTGACGAAGAGGTGTTCTGCATCGACATATTCCTGACATGGACGATGTTCTTCGACGGATCTGCACGAGCAGACGGAGCGGGGGCAGGAGTAGTATTCATGTCGCCACAAAGGCAAATACTACCTTATTCATTCCAGCTAAGCGAATTATGCTCCAACAACGTCGCTGAGTACCAAGCACTGATCCTCGGGCTCCAGATGGCAATCAACATGGAAATCGCAGCCTTTGAGATATACGGCGACTCCAAGCTCATAATCAATCAACTCCTGACTGAATATGAGGTGAGGAAAGATGACCTCGTCCCATACTTCCGGCTGGCAACGCAGTTGCTACAAAGGTTTGAGGCCGTAACACTAGAACACATGCCAAGAAAAGAGAATCAAATGGCAGACGCTCTCGCCAACCTAGCCTCGAGCATGACATTAGGTGAAGACGAACCTACAAACGTGCCAGTCTGCCAAAGATGGGTAATCCCGCTTGTCACTGAAATAGTGCTAAGTGATACAAACGTTATTTCAATACTTCCGGTCAACGTTGAAGAATGGAGACAGCCTCTGATCAACTACTTGGAGCATGGAATACTTCCAGATGATCCAAAACACCGCTCTGAAGTACGTCGACGAGCACATCACTTCCTCTATTACAAAGGGACACTCTACCGGCGATCTTTTGAATGAGTACTTCTAAGATGCCTAGGCGAGGAAGAAGCCAATCAAGCCATGGAAGAAGCACACTCAGGAATATGTGGAGCGCACCAGTCTGGACCAAAGCTTCATTTCCAGCTCAAAAGAATGGGTTATTACTGGCCAAGCATGGTAAAGGACTGCCTAGAATACGCAAAAAGGTGCCAAGCCTGCCAATTTCACGCCAACTTCATACATCAACCGCCTGAACCATTACACCCCACAGCTACTTCATGGCCGTTCGATGCATGGGGATTGGATGTCGTATGACCAATTGCGCCAAAGTCATCTACAGGAGAGGCTTACATCCTGGCTGCAACAGATTACTTCTCTAAGTAGGCTGAGGCCATACCCCTGAAGGAAGTCAAGAAGGAAACTGTCGTCCGTTTCATCAAGGGACATATCATCCACCGATATGGGGTTCCTCGCTACATTGTCACCGACAACGGAAAGCAGTTCTCAAACCGACTCATGGACGAGCTCTGCGAGAAATACAAGTTCAAGCAGCACAAATCCTCCATGTATCATGCTCCGGCCAACAGTCTTGCAGAAGCATTCAACAAGACATTGTGCAACCTCCTGAAGAAGGTAATCGGTAGAACAAAGAAAGACTGGCATGAAAGAATAGGCAAAGCACTGTGGGCATACAGGACAACATATAGAACGCCTACCCAAGCCACACCTTATTCTCTTGTATATGGCGTGGAAGCTGTTCTACCGCTCGAAAGTCAAATCCCCTCGCTAAGGATGGCTATACAAGAAGGCTTGATTGACGAAGAGAATGCAAAGTTGCGTCTTCAAGAACTGGAAGCGCTGGATGAGAAAAGACTCGAAGCCCAGCAACACTTGGAGTGTTATCAAGCGCGACTTTCTAAAGCTTTCAACAAGAAAGTTCTCCCTCGGTCTTTTCAAATGGGAGATCTCGTCCTTTCATTGTGTAGGCCTATTATCACAACTCACAAGACAAAGAGCAAGTTCACATCAAAATGGGATGGACCATACGTAGTACAAGAAGTCTACGCCAATGGCGCTTACTTAATCATGGCGGAAGACGGCTTGAAGATCGGCCCTATCAACGGTAGATTCTTGAAGCGCTACTACCCTTAAAAGGCAACAAATTCCCGCTCTTTATTCGAACGAGCCTAAACTGCATGAACTAAAGCTCCTGGCCCGCAAGAGCATAAACTGCGTACGGCACCAAAAAAAAAAAATGTATTTTGAACTACGTTATGACTTGATCCCTCCTCAACAAAGGGTACGTAGGCAACTCGAAGTGTCGAAACTTCAAGTACAGTCACACCATCTAAAAGAAATAATAATAATAACAAATAACACTTTGAAGATTGAAGAGCAAATTCAAGAACATAAATGCTTTATTTCTTTGAAAGAAGAAGTTGGCTCCAAGGCCTTATTACAAGAAGATACTACTTGAAAACTATGTCCCTAAAACTACGAAGGCGATCTTCAAGCGAGCCTTCCAAAGTCTTCAGAGTCTCTACCTCGGCGGGGGACAAGATGGGTAACTCCATAATCATGCCTTCCTCTCGTTCTAGGCGCGAAATCTCTTCTTGGTACTGAGAAAGTGTAGTTCCCTGCTCCGCAAGAACACTTTCAAGTTGCGATGCTTCGATTACCAACTGCTCCCGCTCTCGCGTCAATGCATCTAGACGCCCCTGGACAGAAGTTAAAGCAACCTCCGTGACTTGATAATCTCCTGAAGTAGCTTGCTGAAAAGACCGGACTTGAGCCAGTGACGAGTTTATTGCTGCTAGCTGATGAGCTCTAACATCTGGACTCAGCTTCTCCAAGGAAATAGCACGCAAGGAAGAATACTCAGTCGAGGCAGCCATAAGTTCGGCAATCTTGATCTTCAAGGATGAGGAATCAACGTTAAGGTTGTCGATCACGGAAACAAACCTCGACAAATCCTCATTGAGCAGCATAAGGTCTTCCAGCGGACACTTAGAAATCCTCTCCTCGATATGACCCTTGATCTCCATCGCCGCACCAAGACTGATGCGGTGGATAAGTCGCTCAGTACCGCTAAGGTTCGGCCCTCTCAAAGAGATCTCAGAGCTAGCTGGCAAAGGTGTTGGGCGCATGACAAGTTCTCGCATACCTCCACCTACACATGGCAAACTCGGGAAGTTCGGCAGATTCGGAACAAGCTCTGTACCAGGCGGATCCCCGATCTCCCTATCCGTAGGTAGGTCACCTGCAAATAGCATCTCCGTGTAGGAATAGATATCTGCAGTTGCCAAATCAGGATGACAAGAAGGCCCAACCTAAAGGACACAAAGGAAGGCGTTAGAAACGAAAGCCAAAACAATGAAAGCAGAAGGAATAAAAAATAAAAAAAAATAAATAAATAAAAAAAAAAAGGGAAAGTACATACATCTCTCTCAAATGGCGCGCGGTCATCAAATTGAGGAGATCTAAACACTTCCTTCCTCTTATGGCGAAAATTGACATCGCTGTCGACCTGAGCATCCTCAAGTGGTCGCTTGTTTGAAACTTGTTGACGCTGCTGTAGAATAAATCTGTCTTCGTGCGAGTCAACTTCATCTCCCGCCTCTTCAGAAGCATCTGGATGTCGAGGAGACGAGTGCGGGCGTTGATGAGCTAAAGCTACAGGTTTATCTGGTAAGGGAGCTGCACTCGCGCAATCAAGGGGTACCAGTCGTATAGAAACCACAGGACAACCCTCTCTCGACATACCATCGCCTAAGAGAGAAGAATTGGTACCACTTGTCATCCCCAAGTGTGTATAATGTGTCTTTGACCACCAACGTGCGTAAACACGGGTCACTGGATTACTCTTGAACTCATCCTTGGTCGGCAGCATGATAACATCATTTGTGCATGAACGGGTACAAGACTCCCAATGCATGTACACGGCTTGCAATGATGCCGATGGGCTCTTTTCCTTCAACCTGCCTGGCACGTTTTGGACAAAACCAAATTGCCTGCTGAAACGGTGGGGACTATATGATTGAACAATGCATCGGTCTTCTTGCCGCAGAGAAACAAACCCCGAGCGAAGACTTATAAGATAAGACAAGTCTGAGAAGTGGAGATGCGAATTGTCTACGATGCCTCGCCGCACCGAGCCAACCTTCGCTAAGGGGTCCATCTTCAAAACTGCACAACTTTTAAATAGTGCTCGCGCTTGCAAATCATCAAAGCTCTTCGCGGAGAGCACACCAGAATACTTCGTCATCAAAGGCCCTAGCTTGGCTCCGGTCGATGAAGAAGGCCTTGACTTATCTAGAGTTGACAAAGAAAAGTGTGCCAAAATATTCACCCAACCAACCATACACATAGTGGTAAGGAAGCACCGCAGCACGATCTTCAGTGCTTGCCGAGTCTGAAACAATGCTCAAGCCATTGTAAATGTTGGCTAATACCGGGATAGCAAGGCTAAAAGACTCACCCGCGGCCATCTTGCTAGCAACTTTGAAAACTCCAGGACGAACTAAGTTGACATCGCCTGCTGGGAAAACAAACTTACAAAGCCAACAAGCTAAGAAAGCAGCCAGGTAACACTCCTCCACATGCTCTGATGCTATGCCAAGATCCTCAAATGCTCTCAACTCGTCAGAAGAGCGACGCCTAGTTGAGCCGATAACACCAGACGGGTCTGAGTCTCCCTTTGGCCTAGTGGTCTTGTTACGACCAACTTTCTTCAAAGGCTTCTTATACCTCATGGCCTCCCAATACCAGAATCGGATCCATGAGGAAATCCTCACTCCTGATCTACCTTGAGCATCCTGGAAAAGCCTGTGATACGCCAAAAACAAATAGCGGCAGCTTGCGGGCAATCCTCGGCTATTGCAAAGAGAAAGCTCATCCGCACTGGGAACGACCTCGTCATAAAACTTGCCTTGGATCGGCAAGCCTCCTATCCTGTGAAGATCCCAAAGTGAAATTGACATTTCCCCTTGCGCTGTGTGAAGGGTGTTGGTCACTGAACACCAACGCTCTAAGAACGCACGAATAACGGGAGGATGGCAATCATAACTAAATAAAGATGCGTACACAGCGTGGTAAAGGCCCACCTTAGTAAGCACATCCTTAGATCGGCTTAAGACATCTTCGAGCCATTCCCAATAAAACTCATCAAAAACGGCCTCTCCAGCAGTAGACAGGGTACCATTCCAGGCCATAGCTCCGATGCGGATGTGATCACCAAGAAGCTTAAATGAGGCCGAATAATTGTCACCAGCATAGTGCGATGGATTCAAGATAAGAATCTTCGAGATGCGCGCCTTCTTCTTCGTATCTGCCTGGACAGAATCTACCACATCCCAAGATACTTCGGAAGACCACGACTTAATATGCATGGAGTTATCTTTCGCGGGAAGAGCAAGCGCTTTAAGACCAGTCAGTGGCTCGCAAAGCTTCAACGTCGTTCCCCTGTCTTGCGAGTCACCTGCCTGCCCAAGAATGGTAAGGGTGCTGCCCTTAAAGCACTTAAAAAATACCATGACCCCGAAAAAAAAAAACAAAATAAATCAGCAGCAGCACGGCAAAGGGGGTAGCTACAAGACGGTCCTTCCAAGCGGCAGCAAGAGGCGCATCGACGTCACCACCAAGGAAAGTTATGACCAAAAGACATTACACAGCATAAACTCGTTGCAGTCTCTTGCACAAACCCTAGGTGGTAGAAAGCACAAATATGCTCACGCCCTGCTTACTCCAAATACCACGTCTCTGAAAGCTTCGTAGTTAGAGATCCCTAGCATTACGACAAGGAAATCCATCAGTGAGGGTGCACACATTATAAGAAATTTTATATATGTGCACACTGGGACAAACAAATATATATATATATATGCATGCAGCTGACGGGACAAAATGCATGCAGATGATAGGACAAACAAATATATATATATATATATATATATATATATATATATACATGCAGCTGACGGGACAAAATGCATGCAGATGATAGGACAAACAAATATATATATATATATATATACATGCAGCTGACGGGAGAAAATGCATGCAGAGTGACGGACAAGCCTTGGCAAGTACCAATTACCTGCTATATATATATATGCATGCAGCAGGACAAAGGAACAAATATATGTATATATGCGTACAGAGTGATGGGACAAACACGCAAATATATATAAATATATATATATATATATATATATGCATGCAGAGGATGCCACCAAAGCAAACAAATATATATATATATATGCATGCGGATGACAAGTGATGAGGCAAGCAAACAAACATATGTATATATATATGCATGCAGAAGACGCCACAAAGCAATAAATGTATATATATATATATGTATGCATGCAGAAAACGCCATCCGATAGATTTCACACTCCGTTCGCTGTTGTACCTAAAAACTCGAAGATCTCGGAGACACTATCTGTGTTTTTTTTTTTGCTCCAGCATTACTGGTTGCTAACGGCGGTGCCGCCGCCGCCGTCGAGGCAGTTCCTGCTCCAGTCACCGGCCGAGTCGCCTCCGTCTATAGCGAGGTTCAGACCAGTCGTATCGACCATACGTTTCCTCTCCCTTATGTGCTAAAAAAGCCCTTCAAGGTCGTCGAAGGTCCCGCAAGCTCTGCCGCTGGCAATCCAGAGGAGATCGTGAAGTTGTTTCCTAATGTTTTCGGTCAGCCATCTGCACTGTTGGCGCCAAGTGATTCCGATTCGGGTCTACCGGAGCAGAAGTTGAAGATCGATGTTGTGTTATCTGGAGGCCAAGCGCCCGGAGGGCACAATGTGATCTCCGGAATTTTCGATTACTTGCAAGACCGCGCCAAAGGAAGCACAAGAAATTAGGGTGGTTTCGATATGATTTGCAGTGGAAGGGACAAGATTGAAACTCCAGAGCAGTTTAAACAAGCGCAAGAAACAGCTGTGAAGCTTGATTTGGATGGGCTTCTTATTATCGGTGGAGTCAGGAAGTCGGCCTCAAAGCTTTCTTCCCCATCAGTTCGAACACCTACAGCCACTAGTGGGCTGAAAATCGATTCGTTGCCCTCTTCTCTTGATAGAGGTTCTAGTTTACCTAGGTGTAGGAAAACTACAACTCATGGAAGCCGGGACCCACGGTTCATGGTCCTTCAACAATTAGAAATAAAAACCAGTGATGATCTGCTCAGTCAGATGCGAGTGCTTGGAGAATGGCGGCGAAACGGCTGACGATCATTTCATCGTCACTCATCCAGCTGCCTGATGATCTGCTGTACTCGGCGGCTGTGCTCAATGATAAGGGCAAGGATGACAAAGGCAGTGCGGCAAGGATGGTGGCTGTGCAATGGCTTGGCAGTGACAGTAAAAGGCAGCGAGCATGCAATGGCTGCGCAATTGGCCGTGAAATTGTTGCGTAGTTGTGGTGTTCAGAGAAGCAAGCAAACATGCACAAATACGAAGCAGCAAGCTTTGGTGCCTAAAAGCCTTACACGAAGGCTTACTTATACACACCAAAACAGACCAACATTACAGAACACATGCCGCGAATAATGATACTCACATGCAGCAATCTTTTGTTAAAGCTGGAAAAGCTTTAAACGCCCATACTTACCTGCCAGCAAGCAGCATATTTGGGGAAAAAAACAAAGACATACAGCTTTAGCTGTATGTTTGGGATTGAATAATCACCACGTAGGTTATCTTCCCACAACCTCCACTGCATACATTTTCAATTCATGCATCCATTCTCTCCTATCTGTTCATATTTTCTGAGTGATCAGACAAAGGGAGATCGAACATCACTCAAAACGCTCAAGATCTGGAGAAAAGCAAAGACTGAGGTGCAAAGCAAAAGTGAAATAAAAAAAATAAAAAAATAAAAAAATAAAATATTTTCATTACGATTCATTTTGTCTGCCAAGAGACAGAGAGAGAAATAAAATAAAATAAAATATAATATAATATAATAAAAAATAAAAATATATATATATATATATATATATAAAATACATATATATATAATAAAAAAAATAATAATATATATATATATATATATAATAATAAAATATATATATATATATAATAATAAAATATATATATATATATATAAATATATAAAAAAATGATAATAATAAAATAAAATTAAAGAAAAAAATAAAAAATAAATAATAAATAATAAATAATAAATAAATAAAAAAAAAAAAAAAAAAAATGTACATATAGGCGCTAAGCGAAATAAAGCTCATTTTTATTAATGTTTTCGATAAATTACAAATATGTACATACACATAAATCAAAATAAACAAACGAGAGAGAGCCTTCACAAAAGTTGCTCAGGCGGAGCCTCAGCAGTCGGCGGGGCCACAGAAGGAGGAGGTATCGGAGGTTGATCATTCGGAGCTTCACTACGCGGTACAGCCCCAGAAGACGAAGGCAAATATTGTTGGAACAAACCCACAAACCTCCGATGATCAAGTAAAATCTGACCATCAGATTCCTGCATCTTGTCAATTTTCCTCTTCATGTTTGTGGCGTAGTTGTGTGCGAGCTTGTGCAACTGTTTATTCTCATGCTTAAGCCCTCTAATCTCCTGTTTGAGACTCATCACTTCAGCCGCCAACGATTCAACTTGACGGGTTCGAGCAAATAGGCGTTGGGCCATGTTGGACACAGAACCCGCACACTGCACACTAAGAGCCAGAGACTCCTTAACAGCCAACTCATCAGACCGCCTGGAGAGTAGTCTGTTATCTTTGGGAGTGGCAAGGTTCCGGGCCACCACCGCAGGGGTCATATCATTCTTCATCACCGAATCCCCAACGGTAAGAGGACCAGTAGGAGATACGAAGGATGGGTGCCATATGTTATCTGGAGAAGACGGGACTACCTCTTCACCAAGGTTCAAATCAAAACGACGGTCGGAAGGTCCAGACATTTTCAAAGGTGTTGAAGAAAGAAGAGGTCGGACAAATCAAGATCTTAGAAGTGCAAGGAGGGAGTTTCTACAAGCGAAAATTCAAGTGTGCTTTGAAACGAACTGCGTGCCTATATAAAAAAAATCAGCACTCGACAGGATTTCAGAGATCAAAGAGGTGAGCTCAGAGTTCGAAAATGCCGATTCAAAAATCGAAGAGGCAAGCTCAGAAATCGGAGAAGCATCTTGCTTTCCCAGACGCGTTAGCACCCGTCACACGCAAACTCAGCTTTGCGGAAATCACGGGCAATTTGTCGAAGCGCCGATCCCAGATATCGAAGAGGCGCCAGTCTTTTTCAGCCTCGTCAGCACCCATCACGTGCAAACTCAGCTTTGCGGAAATCACGGGCAATTTGTCGAAGCGCCGATCCCAGATATCGAAGAAGCGCCAATCTTTTTCAGCCTCGTCAGCACCTATCACGTGCACACTCAGCTTTGCGAAAATCACGGGCAATTTGTCGAAGCGCCGATCCCAGATATCGAAGAGGCGCCAGTTTTTTTCAACCTCGTCAGCACCCGTCACGCGCAAACTCAGCTTTGCGGAAACCACAGGCAATTTGTTGAAGCGCCGATCCCAGATATCGAAGAGGCGCCAGTCTTTTTCAGCCTCGTCAGCACCTATCACGTGCACACTCAGCTTGACGAAAATTACGGATGATTTGTCGAAGATTTCTGATAAAGAAGAAAGCACGTGAAGCCATACTGATCAATCACGCATTGGTTGCCGACACGAGTAAAAGAATAGTACCTCTACAGGTACTAAAGAAATTCCTATAACTGTCCACCTTCACCCTTCATAGCAAGGCAGACATACAGAACCTTTCTTCATCTCCGAGAATGCCTTCCCAACGAAGCCTCTCGAGTCACTAAGTGTTTCTTATTCCTTGGGGTACCTCTGCAAACAAATGACACCAAAGCAAAAGTATCTCATATCATTAGGGTAGAAAGCAAGAGTATCTCATATCATGCGTTCTCCCTGTCCTTTCCTTTGTCCTTTTTCTTACCTACAAAGACAAGGATAAAGAAAACAATATGCCGAACCCTCCACTCAAACTCGGATGCCACATTTGCCTGGAGAACAGATAAGGCAAGTGAAAATGATACCGTGCAGCGTGTGGAGACAACGTGCAGAAGAAACAAGCAGAGAAAAATGCAGTCGTCACAGTCAGCTTAGCAGAAGGAGTCCGAGCTGAGGAACTCAAGAAGCTGCCACATCTGCCTGAAGAAACAAGCAGAGAAGAATGCAGCCTGCACAGTCAGCTCAGCAGAATGAGTCTGAGCTGAAAAACTCGAGAAGATGCTACATTCTGCCAGAAGAATAGATAAGACAAGGGAAAATGATACATTGAAGCATGTGGAGACAAGCACAACAAAGCACGTGCCGATTCATCCGCTACTTCTTCAAAATCAAAAGTATCTCATATCATCAGGTGTGCAATCACTCTGGACGGTGAACTCGTTTTGACCCTTAAATTCTTGGGTCGACTTACTACGCGTTGTGGGCTGCATATGCCGATTCACCACCCTTGAATCAAATCCTTAAAGATCAAGTCACCAACTGGAAGAAGAGCCCATCAATCTTGAAGATCATACCGTTGACCAAACGGCTCAGGTGTGAATTAGAAAGATTGAACAAAGCAACAAGTCGTCACCTCCACCTCGTGCCTGTTTGCCATGTGTTCAAGTCAACCTTCAAGAATCAAGCCTTAACGGCCCTTGAAGAAGCTTCCAGCCAATTCAAGATCAAGCCTCGACGGCCCTTGAGGAAATCACAAGTCCGATTCAAGATCAAGTGTCTACCACCCTTGAATCAAATCCAGTTCAAGAGTAAGCTGTAGAAAGTCAACAATTGGAGGAAACCAGAAAATCCTCCAACCCAGTTCAAGAATAAGTTGTGGAAAGTTAACAATTGGAGGAATCCAGAAAGTCCTCCAATCCAGTTCAAGATCAAAGCTGTGGAAAGTCAACAAGTGCAACAAAATACGTGCCGATTCATCCACTACCAAAGCCAAGGATCATCTACCACATGAAACTCCTTGTGGTCCAATTTCAACCATCAAGATCAAGCTTCGACGGCCCTTGAAGAAATCTCAAGACCAATTCAAGATCAAGCCTCAACGGCCCTTGAAGAAATCTCCAGCCCAATTCAAGATCAAGCCTCGATGGCCCTTGGATCGACATCTACAGTAAGGGACTTCAAAACGCATCTCCTACACGTGACAAGCACATGTATACGACGCGTCTTGAAGTGGGGGCATTTGTAGACATCGAAATTTCGGTAAATAAATGTTGACCGATAAATCAAAGTTTCAACGCTCATGTATTACATAAATTTTACACGTAGCGTTTGTCTAAACAAAAAATCGAAATAAGTTGGAAAAGTCATCAAACAGGACACGTGTCAACACCTAGCAAAAATGACTTATTTCATCTGGAATATTATATTCAAAATTAGGCCTTGGAAAATTCTATAAATAGAAGGCTAATTCATTCATTTAAGGGAGGAATTGATATTACACCTGGAAGCTCTGAAGCTCTGAAACTCCGAAGCTCTCAAGCAAATCTCGAAGGATCAAGAAAGCCCTTTTTCGTTCTTCATCAAATCCTCCTTCAAGATCAAGCCCCGACGGCCCTTGAAGAAAGTGTTCTTCATTCTTCGTTCATCGTTCTTCTAATATCAAGCCCCGACGGCCCCTTGGATCAACAACATCAACAAATCCACACGTCCAACCGTTCTTCAAGATCAAGCCCAAAAGCCCTTGGAGATCCGTTCATCACTGTTCTTCAAAGATCAAGCCCAAAAGCCCCTTTGAAGATCCGCTCAAATCCACCTTCAAGATCAAGTCCACGGCCCTTGAAGAACGTTCATCCTTAGATCAAGCCCAACGGCCCTTTGGATTAATCGCACATCCACAAATCAACACCTTACGGAGATTGAATCAGAGGATCAAATTTAAGAGAGATTGTAACCCAAAATCATTAAATACAAATATTTGTTTGTGCACGTTGTTCTTGTCTCTTTCGTTTCAGGAATTTTCCATGTTCACAAATACACAAAGCAATTTGCTAGAATTCTATAATCCAGTGCGGGTTATAGAATTGGGTAGTTGTATCCTGGTCGAGCAGACTTTAATTTAGGATTAAGTTTTTAATTAATTTATAAATTAAAAACGTTTTGATTAAAAGACACAACTCTTAGAAGAGTTGTGTACTTTCAAATACGTAAAACATGTATTTGAAAGGGTGTGAAACAACCTATATATTTGCAATCACAGTTTTCAAGTGAGATCATCTTTTCCTCCTCCTTCTCTTCCGTACAAACTTTCCAGAGAGTAAACACACAAAGCAATTTGCTAGAGTTCTATAATCCAGTGCGGGTTATAGAATTGAGTAGTTGTATCCTGGTTGAGCAGACATTGTAGAACACAAGCACAAGAGTGGGACGAAAATACTGTTCGAATGACATAGCTTTTGCGCTAGCCTCTACCTATAATTAATGAAGTTAGTACCATTTTAATTTTTGTATTCGTTTCTGTATTTCATTATGTATAAGCAAGTATTTTTGGTTAATAAAGTGTTAGAATTTCAAGTTCTATTTTTCCTGTTATTTTTATTTATTTCTGAATTGTTCTCCAACAATCTTCAAACAGTATGGAACAATCAAGAGCTAAACCTCATTGTAAAAAGTCTAAGAAATTTAAGGGTGGAGATTTCAAAAGATGGCAACATAAAATGCTGTTTTATTTGACAAATCTGAATTTGGCTAATGTTCTGTGCGAGACTGTGCCTACTACAGATGGAGAAAATATTTTTTATGCAGAAACTTTGACGGCTATAGATGTCTGGAATCATAATGATTTCTTCTGTAGAAATTATATTCTCAATGCATTAGATGATTCGTTGTAGGATGTCTATGTGGTATGCAAAACAAGCAAGGAACTTTGGGAATCACTTGAGAAAAAATATAAAACAGAGGATGCTGGTTCAAAGAAATTTGTCGTGGGCAAATTTTTGGACTACAAAATGGTGGATTACAAGTCCGTTGTCTCTCAAACTAAAGATCTCCAGAAAATCATCCATGACATTCATGTTGAAGTGATGGTTATAAATGAGTCTTTTCAGGTGGCGTCTTTTATAGAGAAATTGCCACCTTCTTGGAAGGAGTTCAAGAATTATCTCAAGCACAAACGTAAAGAGATGACTCTTGAGGATCTCATTGTAAGGCTAAGAATTGAGGAAGATAACAGAAAGAATGAGAAGGGCCTGGTTTCGAGTATGGAAGCCAAGGCGAATATTGTTGAAGGAAGTTCATCAAAGCAAAGGCCGAAATTCCAAAAAACTAAGAAGAAGGAAAAGAATTTTGTCCCTGGTATGAAGGGCAAAGACTTCAAGAAAATTAAGGGATGGGTTTATGGAAAGCAAGGCCATAGAGCATAACAATGTCGCCATCAAAGGGATCAAGGTCCTGGAAATCAAGGCAACAACAACCGTGCAAACCTGATTGAAAATAATATGGATGCCTTGGCTGCAATGATTTCTGAAATCAACATTCTGACCATGGTGATTGGTGGATAGATACGAGTGCGACCCATCATGTAAGTGGTGATAGAAATATGTTCTCCTCGTACCAGAAAATTGAGGGGAACGGGTAGCTATTTATGGGAACTGCATCTGCATCTGTTGTGGCTGAAATAGGGAAATGTGTTCTGAAATTCACTTCTAGAAAGGAATTAACCCTCCTTGATGTGCTGCATGTCCCCAATATAAGGAAGAATCTTGTTTCTGGTCCTATCCTTCATAATAAGGTATTCAAACTAGTTTTTGAGTCCAATAAGTTTGTATTAACCAAGGGGGGAATGTTTGTGGGAAGGGATTACCTTGCTGATGGATTATTCAAACTAAATGTACTTGCTAATGCTATGAATGAAATAAATAATGTTTCTGCTTATATTGTTGATTTGTCTAATTTATGGCACTCTAGGCTAGGACATGTAAACTTTCATTCTCTTTTTCGAATGCATAATTTAGGCTTGTTGCCCAAACATGATTATTTAAATAATATTAAATGTGAGACTTGTACCGAATCGAAATTTGCAAGTCAAAGCTTTAAATCAGTGCATGAAAAATCCAATGATTTCTTAGATTTAATTCATAGTGACTTGTGTGATTTTAGATCATATCCAACTCGTGGTGGAAAGAACTATTATGTAACATTTATAGACGATTTCAGTTAGTATTGTTATGTTTATTTACTTCATAGTAACGATGATACCTTGGATATGTTTAAGACATATAAGGTAGAAGTTGAGAATCAACTTAATAAGAAGATTAAAGTCTTAAGGTCTAATAGGGGAGGAGAACATTAGTCTCATGCCTTTACTGAATTTTGTGCCACACATGGCATAATTCATCAAACAACAGCCCCCTATACACCGCAACAAAACGATGTTGCCGAACGAAAAATAGGACTTTTAAAGACATGATCAATTCCATGTTGAATAGCTCTTGGCTTCCACACAATTTGTGGGGTGAAGCTGTACTTACTGCAAATAAAATTTTGAATCGAATTTCACCTAAAACGAGGAAGGAATCACCATATGAATTATGGAAAGGAAGAACCCCCAACGTTTAAATTGCTTAAAGTGTGGGGTTGCCTGGCAAAAGTACAAGTCCAATTGCCAAAGAGAACGAAATTAGGGTCTAAAACTATAGATTGTGTTTTTATTGGTTTTGTATCTAATAGTTCATTTATAGATTCTTAGTTTTCCATTCCGAAGTAAGTGATATACATGTCAATACTATTATAGAATCTATAAATGCAACATTTTTTTGAGGATATATTTCCATATAAAATGGGCAAGTCTAACCTCTTGGAAAAGAGATTACATGGTGATGTATCTGAGGTTAATGACAAATCTAGTGAACATGGTGATGGTTCATCCACATCTAGAGTTCAAGAAGAAGAACTTGAACCTAGAAGGAGTAAAAGGACAAAAATTCGAAAGGACTTTTAGCCTGATTTTGTGACCTTATTAACTGACACCGAGTCTCAATCATTCAAGAAGGCCATGTCCACTCCTGAAGCTCCATTTTGGAAGGATGCAGTTAACAGTGAGATAGATTCCATTATGAAAAATCATACATGGGAATTAGTCGATTTGCCCCCTGGCAATAAGCCAATTGGGTACAAATGGAACTTTAAGAAGAAATTAAAACCATATTGTACAATTGACAAATATAAGGCTCGCTTGGTAGCTAAAGGATACAGTAAAAAACATGGTTTGGATTTCTTTGATACATACTCACCTGTAACGAGAATTATGTCAATAAGATTGTTGATTGCTATAGCTGCACTCCATAACATGGAAATTCATCAAATGGATGTAAAGACTGCGTTCTTAAATGGAGACTTAGATGGGAAAATATATATGGGACATCCCAAGGGGTTTGTGGTTAAAGGTCAAGAACACAAAGTTTGTAAACTTGTGAAATCGCTATATGGGCTTAAACAAGCTCCAGAGCAATGGCATGAAAAATTTGACCATATTATAATCACTCATGGGTTTAGGATAAATGAGTGTGTTAAGTGTGTCTAACAAAAACTCGAAATAATGCTTGTGTTATGTTGTGTTTATAGGTAGATGATATGCTTATAATGGGAACTAACAAAGAGATAATAAATTGGACCAAGAAAACATTGAAATCAAGTTTTGATATGAAAGATCTTGGTTCTTGGTATAAAAATCAAAAGAAACCAAGAAGGTTATATTCTTACACAATCCCATTATATAGAAGCTACACTTAAGTATGGTCATTTGGAAGGAAAAGATGCAATTACTCATTTTGATGCCAATAGCAAACTAAAGAAAAATAGTGGTGATGCTATATCTCAACGTGAATATTCACAAGTTATTGGAAGCCTTATGTACATTATGAATTGTACAAGGCCTGATATAGCATACTCAGTGAGTAGACTGAGTAGATATACATGCAATCCTGGGCATGATTATTTGGAAGCTTTAATTCGAGTATTAAGATACTTAAAGTATACAATGAATTATGGATTGCATTATATGAGGTATCCTCCTGTGCTTGAAGGATATACTGATGCAAATTGGATATCCGATAGTATTGATACAAAATCCACAAGTGGATATGTATTTACTTTGGGAGGAGTAGCAATATCTTGGATATCTTCCAAACAAATGTGCATAGCCCGATCAACAATGGAATCAGAATTTATAGCGCTCGATAAGGCTAAAGAAGAAGCTAAGTGGCTAAGAGATTTTTTGGAAGATGTTCCCATATGGCCTAAACCTATAACGACAATATGTATACATTGTGATAGTTTAGCTACACAATATCGAGCTAAAAATAGTGTATACAATGGGAAGTCTAGACAAATTAGACGAAGGCATAATACAATAAAGCAATGGCTCTCTAGTGGTGTAATTTATGTTGACTATATTAAGCCAAAAGATAATATTGCAGATCCGCTTACTAAAGGTTTGTCTAGAGAGCAAGTTAAGCATAAATCGAGGGGAATGGGTTTAAAGCCAATAGCGTAAAATGAAACAGCTAAATGGAAACCTAACCTAATTGATTGGAGATCCCATGGTCTAGGTTCAATAGGCAAACTGGTTTGGCTAGATTCAACGAAGAAACCCACTTACATACCCATTCCTATGATGGAAGAAGTGTGGTGACTACTAATGGGTGTAGGATACTTTAGTTTAATGTTATTGATACTTGTAAATCAAGTGGAATAGTAGTAGCCTATTCTTAATCAAAATCACCTATATGAGAGTAAATGTGGGGTCGCATTTATGAGAATTACATGGCTACATTCTTTAAAGCTCTTAGGAATCCAGGATTTGTTCAGGACCAAAAAGAACACAAACGTATGAATTCATGATGTGTTGGTGTGGCATATGTTTTGCTTATTGTCTTGGTTTACTGCGGAGATGAACAATTCAAGATTTTATATTCATTGCGTCATCTAGTAAATCCGATAAGTATATACTAAGGTAGGTTCAAGTCCAAAAAACACCTCACCTGATGTATGTCACATCTATTGTTTACTTTTGTATCTTAGTTTCTCTAGGACCACATAGTCATCTCAGAATTTGGGGTATTGTAAGAGTTTTGAGACTTTTGGTGTCCCACATCGGGGAACCTTTAGTTCCCATTGCCATTTATATAGGTCTAGTCCTTTGTTCTAGTAATTAGAATGTGGACCATTTGGAAATGGATTGAAGGCTTGGGCCTTATAGTTGTGTGGATTAGGTTTGTATAATAAAGCCTAAATACAGTTAATATTAATTAATCATGACAAGGGCCTTGGGCCTTGGGGCACTTGGGGACTTGGAAGTTAAAATTAATTAGATTCATTAATTTTAATTTAGGATTAAGTTTTTAATTAATTTATTAATTAAAAACGTTTTGATTAAAGGACACAACTCTTAGAAAGAGTTGTGTACTTTCAAATACGCTGAACAAGTATTTGAAAGGATGTGAAACAACCTATATATTTGCAATCACAGTTTCTAAGTGAGATCATCTTTTCTTCCTCCTCTTCCGTACAAACTTTCTAGAGAGTAAACACACAAAGCAATTCGCTAGAATTCTAAAATCCAGTGCAGGTTATAAAATTAGGTAGTTGTATCTTGGTCAAGTACACATTGTAGAACAACAAACACAAGAATGGGACGGAAATACTGTTCGAAGGACATAGCTTTTGTGCTAGCCTCTACCTGTAGTCAATCAAGTTAGTACCATTTTAATTTCTGTATTCCTTTCTATATTTCATTCTATATAAGAAAATATTTTTGGTTAATAGAGTGCTAGAATTTCAAGTTCTGTTTTCCTGTTATTTTTATTTATTTCTGAATTGTTCTCCGACATCGTAAAAACCTGAAGTATTTATGGGAGATCAATAAATAGTTACTTACCCTGTACCACTTGATTTCACATTGCATTTGCATTGCGGCGCCCGGAATAAGCCAAGGTCGGTACTGTCCACACGTAGCGGCAAGATGCAATGCGCTGTTACCTTGGTTGTCCAACTGACCTGCAGGAGATTGTATACATGGGGTTGCCTGTTCTCAACAGCTAAGAGAACAACATTATTTGCATCGGAATCCACGTCCTGGAGAGCTACTAGAAACTTGTCGAGGATTTTTTCTACTATTTCGGTCACTACCATCTTTGCTGCAATTCATTTAGGTGTATGCTTTTTATCTGCTTCATGAATTACATTCTTGCTATCTCTCCCGAGCTTTTTGTGTTTCCTATCATTACAGTTGTTGAGCTTAGGCTCGCGATCACGTACATGATCGGGTGACGGGGACGAGGAGGATGTTTTCTCTGGCAAGATGGAATTAGGAACTTCAGATTCTTCTTTATGTTTGCTTGGGTGAGTTTCCTTGGGATTTGGCCGGTATTTTGATACTCGTATAAAGAAGTGCACTGGACGAGTTTATTCATGACCTTATTAGCCCATATATGTCGCTCTTTCGTCTCTTGGATTTTCTTTATCTTCCAAATTCCTGGATTCTCCATTCAACAAATAAACAACACGATTGTAGAAGCAATATGTTTTTATTTAAATATTTAAATATATTTATATTTAGTTTTATTACAACCATTAAATATATATAACGTAAATTATTTTTTAACCTTATCTTTTGATAAGGAGTAATCTCCTCCATTAAATCTTGAAACGTGAGAAAGCTTCTCACCTTAAGTAATTGGGATCCCTTCTCTGAATAGAGAAGAAGATCAGGTCTGAGTACATGCTTTTGCTCCGTTTTGAATATTTACGTTTTTTATTTTGTCCGTTTTGATTTCTTCCCTTTGATTCTTTACGATTTTCAAGCCCCTGAGTCTCTCAACCCCACAACGTCTATTTTATCTTTCTGTATATATATAGATCCCCTATATTGAAGGAAAGGCAGACAAAAAGAACATCTTATATATTTTTCTTAAAAAATTGAGTTCTGAAAGCAACATATAGAATAGGGTGTGAGTTCAAAGGTTCTTTCATGGTGCAAGGAAGAACTTATCAGAAGAAGGTTCTGGTGGTGACAACGTGGTATTTGTGAACTGCTTGCACACTTTGGGCAGAGCTGCGAAACGTCTTAAAGAGAGCAACTTAGTTTGTGACTCATCCCAAGAATCATTCATCACTCAAGGCTTCTACATTTTTTGGGTAACTTCGTTCCTTTTCTATTTCAATTTTCAACAATTTTAAGATGAACTCAATCTGCCATGGAATCTGAAAACAACACCGCACCCGACCTTAACAAGCCTTCAAAGTTTGAGGGTCTCCACTTTAAGCGTTGGAGACAGAAGATGTTATTTTTTCTCACCACAAAAAAATGGGCTTCCTTTTGGACCACTGTAAAACCAACTCTCCTTGAAGAGCCCACTATTGCACAAACCAAAGCTTCACAAACTTGGATGGATAATGATTTTCTTGCCAAGAATTATATTCTTAATGGATTGTCTGATGACCTTTATGACTACTACTCTGATTATGGCATTGCTAAAGATTTATGGGAGGCACTTCAGAAAAAATATGACATTGAGGAAGTTGGGGCTATGAAATTTGTTGTTAGTCGTTATTTGAAATATCAGATGGTTGATGATAAATTTGTTGAAGCACAATCTCATGAATTACAAAAAATTGCTCATGAAATTATTTCTGTGGTGTTAGATGATCAATTTCAGGTTGCCGTCATCATTGATAAGTTGCCACCAACCTGGAAAGATTTCAAGAACTCACTCTGCCACAAGACAAAAGAGTTCTCTTTGGAAATCTTGGTCACTCGACTTCGCATTGACGAAGAGGTGGAGTTGAAGTTCACCTTTGGAAAAACCATGATACTGAAAGATGTGATGCACTCTCCTACAATAAGGAAAAATCTTGTCTCGGGCTTTCTTCTCAACAAGGTTGGATTCACTCAAACCATTAGAGCAGATACATATACTCTCACTAAAAATGGAGTTTTTGTGGGAAAGGGATATGCTACTAATGGGATGTTTAAATTGAATGTTGATGCTAATAAAATGTCTACTTCTACTTACATGTTGTCTTCTTTTAATACTTGGCATGCTAGACTTTGTCATGTTAACAAACACTTGGTTAAGAACATGAGTAACTTAGGCTTTTTACCCAACTTTTCATTGAATGATTTTGAAAAATGAGAATATTGTAGTCAAGCTAGAATCACTAGAACTTCACATAAATCTATCAATAGAGAGTTTGAACCACTTGACTTAATTCATTCCGATATATGCGAATTTGATAGAGTGTTAACTAGAAATGGAAAACGTTATTTTATTACCTTTATTGATGATTGTTCGAATTACTGTTTTGTCTATCTTATGAAAAATAAAAGTGAAGCTATTAACATGTTCAAAACTTTCATGACTGAAGTTGAAAATCAATTTAATCATAAGCTTAAAAGATTTCGTAGTGATAGAGGACAAGAATATGAGTCTCATGGAATTATTCATGAAACTAATGCTCCTTATTCTCCTGAAATGAATGGTAAAGTGGAAAGACAAAATCAAACTCTTTGTGAATTGACTATTGCTACATTACTTAGTTCTGGAACTGCTTCTTATTGGTGGGGTGAAATTGTGTTGACTATATTTATGTTATGTGTTAAATAGAATTCCTAACTCAAAAATGAATATTTCTCCTTATGAAATTTGGAAAAATAAGAAACCAAAAGTGTTGTATTTTAGAAGTTGGGGTTGTTTAGCTTATGTTCGTAAACCTGATCTAGAAAGATCGAAATTGGCTAGTAGAGCATATCAATGTGTGTTTATTGGATAGATTTTATGATTTGAAAAACCATGTCATGATTGAGTCACTTGATGCTGATTTTTATGAGAGTAAATTTCCTTTTAATCTTCGAAAGAGTGGGGGTTCTAATTCTTCTAGAATTTATGCACCTACTGTTGTAGAACATAGTGAATCTGCATTAGAACCTAGGAAAAGTGAAAGAGCTCAAATAGCTAAAGATTTTGGGCTTGATTTTCATGTATGTAACTTACAAGAAGATGTTCAAAATGTGTCCTAAAGCCACTCATATGATGATACTTTACGGACATTTCACATGTTAAACTAATCTAGTTTAATATAAAGGGCAAAGATTATTGTTTAAAGCCGTCTCATATAAATGTTATATGCTTAAACGATAAGTCCAAGGAATATGTAATTGGGAGAATGTGACCTAAAGAAGTTAGATTCGTGAGACCATTCTCTTTCGTATACATATCCTAAATGTTCCTGATCATAGGATTGCTAATTGGGCATTGACAGTCCCTTAAGATTCGTTCGCCATGTCTTCTCTTAGAGAGAGTGATTGGTCTCAAGTCATTGGTGTGACTGACACCAAGACAAGCATGTAGGTGCTCAATAGAGAATGAGTCCACTGAACGCAATCAACAAAGAGTTCTCATACTCATGTCACATGAAAACTCATGGTTGGGATTATGCAAAGTAGTCCCTTGACCCGAGGCATCATAGTTGTCTTATGGTTAGGTCCTTAATCTTTGACTATGTCAAAGTCACTCCGTCAAAGGGTGTCCACAACATAGTTAGGGTTCAGCCACTTAGCCAAGGAGGCAAGTGAATGCACAAAAAGGGATCTCTAACCTTCAAACCGTTTGAGGGAGAATACTCTATGATATGATTAAGAATCTTTGGCCAAAGTATGAATGAGATTTAGGAATTCGTTCTAAATCACATTCAAGGTAATCATATAAGTAAGAGAATCACATTGGATAGTAGACATGAATAAACTATCAAATCAAACATGTGGTCAAGAGTATTGTATTAGAGAAAGACCGTATTGCATTGTAATCCCAAATTGAATAGGTTCTCTACCTCTTCTGATTAGCTTGGGTAGCCATGACATACTGCTAGGTGTCACTCATGGTTTGTGGAAGCCCTAAAGGTGCATAATCACTCAAGGTAGAATTGAAAAGTAAGTTTCAATTCACAATTGATTTGAACAGTTCTAATCACCATTGCCTCACTAAAAGGAACCTAATGGATCGTACACCGTGTAAGGTAAATATTGAAGAAACAACGAAGATGAGTAAGGATAGTTAAATTGTTTAATTATTTATGGCTAGGATTAACTAATATGTTGATTAATCAAACGAATAAGTTTGTTTTAGACCTCGAGTTAGTTTTAGGCCTCAAGGCCCAATGGACTTTGAATGCCAAGTCCAATAACTCAAGTTGTATGACAACTTGAAAAACACAAAGGGCATGAAAGCCCAATGAACCCACATGGCCGGCTATAGAGAGTGTGAGGGAGTGTTGGTTTTAATTTCAATTATGCCACTCAATGTAAGTGGCTATAGAAAGGAAATTATAGCACATTCCCTCATTAAGGGTTTTCTAGAGAGAAAAGAGAAGAACAAAAAAACTCTCTCTTCTCTTAGGAGGCTGGCCACCCTAGGAAGAATGGACTAGCATCCATATCTTCCTAGGTCACTCATCTCTTCCTCAATGCTCTCCTTGGTGTGGAAACTTAGAGGTTCCCTTTCTTGGGAACTTGGAGAATCCATTGCTTCACCCATATCCAAGAAGTCATGGAGCCAAAAAGCAAAGTTCCTCAATCCACATCCATGGAGCCAAGGAGCAAGGACACTAAGGATAGAAGGCCCTCACATGGGTGAATATCCTTTGCTAAGCAAAGAGGTGCTTAAAATGTATACAAGTTTCTCAACTCTTTTCTTTAAGATTCGAGTTTAGTCTTGGTTCACCACAACTACTAGGCCTTGAATTTCATGGGTAAAGTTTTGTTTTTGAGTGCCAACAAGCATGATTCCGCATTTAATTGTTAATTGCATGCATAAATGTTGCTCAAATGAACTTGTTTTCAAAAAAATTTCCTTCCTTCAAGTGGTATCAGAGCCTAGGTGTAGTAGTTGGTGAATCCTTTTGGGTTATGTAGTTCATAGTCTGTAATTCGAATTTTGTAATTGTTACAAGCTTTATTCTTGTTTCTTTGAATGTAAATTTTGCTTGAAAATTTGTCATCTCAAATGTTGTAGATGTAGTTCATATGAGTATGAATTTTGGATCTAAAATTTGGTGCCATGTTTATGGGGAAATTCGGCCAAATCCAAAGGGTGGATTTTTGGGTTCATGTTTGTCTTGTTAAAAATGTTTTAAAGTGACTTTTGGAACCCCCTAAGTACCCTAGGATGTTAACCCTCTATTGAGTAGTGAAAATTTGAGTTTTATTGAGTGAAAACACTCATGGATGTTCTTCAATGTTCTTGCTTTGTTCTTGTTGTTCATACCAAGAACAAAAGTTTTGTTGTTTTGATTCAAAAGGTGTTTGGTTGTATATTTGTTTTTGTTAGTGATGGATGGTATGATTTTTCAAACAACACCCATACTTTTTTTTACTATTCACACCATACCAATCACTTACAACTTTCAATCACCTTTCAAACACACAAATTAACTCACACACACCATTATTACTCACCATGACCGGCCACACCTATAATGGGAGTACTATTGGGGCTTTTATGCAATTACATAAAGTTTTGATACTTTTGTGTTTTGCACTTTGACCCGAAAGTTTACGTTTTTACGTAAAGGCCCAAAATCACTAAAGGACAAATTGTTTTGCTCCTTTAAAGAAGTTTTTGTATTTGTTGAATTTTTTGGGTTCTAGTTGTAATTACATGAAGTAGTAGACTTTTGTGTTTTTACAAAGTGACCTAAAAAAGTTTGTATTTTGCAATATAGCCCAAAAGTTAAGGCTATTGCATTTTGGCCCAAATTAGTTGAGAACAGAATAGTTTTGTCTCTTTAAATAAGAATTGGATTGTCATTTCATTTAGCTCCATTTAAATCTATTCTATGGATACAAAACCCAAATCACAATGTTGCATTCAAGTTTAATTAGTTAAAACGTTAATTAATTAAAGAAAGGGTGATTACGAACATAAGCCTACGATAATTGAGCTATGTGAAAGGCCGTCTCTCAAATTTGTTTGAACCATGGGAATGTGTAGATTAGTTTTTGGTTGTAATTTGTTATGATCAAATTTTGTAAAAGAGCATAAGCTCTTCTTTACTTTAAAGTATTTTGATTTGATCAAATGTTGTAAAAGAGCATAAGCTCTTCTTTACTTTGAAGTACTCCTCTCTTGTTTTATTTGATGTGCCTGAAATTGGAGTAGTTGGGTCCAATGCCCAATAAAAAAACACGCCTTAATGTGATTAAACGCGTAAGTAAAATCAATCACCATCCCTAAAACGACATCCAACACTAGACTTCTGTTGGATCAAATCAAGGGTTCATAGTCATCCTAAGGCCCTAAGGCAACTATATAGTCCATCTATGAATGCAAAGCTTTTGTTAGTAGTACCATATACTCTTGCTTTAAAAATCGTTTTACAAACATAGTGGAAGTATCATATACTACTAAATCAATCACAAGGACCAATAGTTGTAATAGGATCGAATTGTTTTAATGAGATTAAAATGCATGCTTATATGTGATGAGACCTAAAACCCCTCAACTAAACCGTTATTAATTTGACAAGCGTGAGAGTGCTTTGAACACTCTTTCGTGGTCTTCCACCATGGTAGGCTCCAATCATTTGTGACTCATACACTAACTTCACCCTATCATGGGGGAGTACAAAGTATGTGCTTACACTCAGGAGGAGTTCTATACGCATACATGATATTGTGAATGAGTAAGAGTACTCTGTCATTATTATTGATGCTAGCCAACATCATATCATTGTGAGGTGGGCTTGGTAATAGTGTGCCTCCCATACCCTACTAAGAGTTTCCTCCAAAACTCTTGAATTCCAATAAGGGATATGGAATTTGACAAAAATAGTGGGTGGTGCTATTTGATTTAAAGACCTAGATCAAATAGCTTAAAACCAATCAATTTATATTTGTTATGTATTTATTTATGGATATATTTGCAAAAGCTATCCAAAACTCGACAAAGAAAAAACCGAAGGCTTTAGTTTCCTAACTTGGTACCACAATCCCATAGATTGTCTTGAATGGATTGTAAATGTACTTAAGTAGTCTGATCATCATAATCTTCCTATTGATAATGTATCATTGGAAGAACATGTTAGATAAGGCCATCATAAAGAGGACAACACAAACAACAAATGCTTATTCCTTTGTTGTACAAACGAAGGAACTTGAGAAGATTAGCACAAAGACATGGACACTTTTAGTGACATAATTCTTCCATTACAATCTTCCTATTAATAAAGTTGTGTGTGTGTGTGGTGTTGTCAAAGATAGAGTTTGAAAGTATAAGTCACTCTAGTATAATCTGGACCACGAACACTATGTACAGGTTCAAGTTGAGAAACACCTTTACTTATGCATAGCTTTATAATATATTGATTGATTTATAGATTTAAACAAAAACAAGTGGGAGATTGTAGAAGCAATATGTTCTTATTTAAATTTTTATATATATAAATATTTATATTATGTTTTATTACAACCATTAAATATATATAATGTAAATTGTTTTTTAACCTTATCTTTTGATAAGGAGTAATCTCCTCCACTAAATCTTGAAACGTGAGAAAGCTTCTCACCATAAATAATTGGGATTCTTTCTTTGAATAGAGAAGAAGATCAGGTCTGTATGCATGCGTTTGCTCCGTTTTGAATATTTACGTTTTTTATTTTGTCCATTTTGATTTCTTCCCTTTGATTCTTTACAATTTTCAAGCCCCTGAATCTCTCAACCCCACAACATCCATTTTATCTTTCTGTATATATATATAAGCCCCTTGTATCGAAGGAAAGGCAGACAAAATCAACAGCCTATGTATTTTTCTTGAAAAAATGAGTTCTTAAAGCAACATATAGAAAAGGGTGTGACTTTGAAGGTTCTTTCATTGTGCAAGGAAGAACTTATCAGAAGAAGGTTCAGGGCTGGTTTATCTTGGGGACGACATGGTGTTTATGAACTGCTTGCACACTTTGGGTAGAGCCGTGAAACATCTTAAAGAAAGCGACTTAGTCCACGACTCATCCCAAGAATCAATCATCACTCAAGGCTTCTACATTTTTCGGGTTGTTGGAAGTATGCCCACAAAGCCACTCATTTGATGTAATAGTTTTTTGGAATACTTAATGTATTAAACTTTTATATGTTTCATGGAGGGCAAAGCTTATTGTTAATCACTATTTATTGTATCATGTGTTTAAGTAATAAGGGAATCCAAGGGATGTATTTGTTCTAAGAGACAAGTGATCTAAGTGAGTTAGATTATCGAGACCATTCTCTTATGTTCATTCCTAAAACGTTCCTAGCCATAGGATTGCCAATTGGGCATTGACAATCTGCTAAGGTTAGTATGTGTTATGTTGACTCAAGCGTGAGTATGACTAGTCTCAAGTCATTTGGTGTTGGACACTAAGACAAACACATAGGTGCTCGAAAGAGTAATCGAGTACACTGAACTACGATCAAAAGAGAGTTCGAACATACATGTCATGTATGAACTCTAAAGTTGCAATATGCAAAGTAGTCCTTTGACCTGAGGCATCATAGATGTCTAATGGTTAGGTCCTTGATCTTTGATCATGTCAAACGGCATTCCATCGGAGTGTCCACGACATTGTTGGGGTCAAGCTATCTAGTCATGTAGACAATTGAATGCACAACAAGGGATCTCTAACCTTCCATGGTGGAAGGAGAATACTCTAAGATATGATTCTAAAGTCTTTGGCCAAAGCAAATGAATATGACTTAGGAAGTTTGTTCCAAATCATATTCAAGGGAATCATATAGGAAAGTATCACATTGGATAGTAGACATGAAACAAACTATCACTTAAACAATGTGATTAAGAGTATTGTATTAAAGAAGGACCGTATTGCATTGTAGTTGTAACTGGATAGGTTCTCCAACCAATTCTACTTAGCTTAGGTAACCATGATATTCTGCTAGGCGTCACTCGTGGTTTGTGGAAGCCCTAATGATTAGCAAACACTAATCAATAAAGGGAGAATTGAAATGTGGTTTCAATTCACAATCGATCGTTAAGAGTAACAATCGCCCACTGCCTCGTTAATTGGAACCTAATGGATCGTACACCGAGTAAGGATGTATGTGAAGAAATCAAATGAAATGGATAAGCAATTAAATGGTTTAATTGAAGAATGGTCAAGATTAATTAATTAGTTAATTAATTTTACGAAAGGTTCGTGTTGGGCTTATATGTTGGTTTTGGGTTTTGGGGCCCAAAAGCGTTTTGGTCCAAAAGGCCCATTGTGTTTAAGTTGTATGACAACTAAAACAAAATGGGCAAATAGCCCAATAACATCAAAGAGGCCGGCCATTAGGGTGGATGGGCAAACTTGGATTAATTACAAGTTTGCCACTCACTTGTAATGAAGTATAAATTCAACTTTATAGCTTTATTTTCATTTGAGGGTTTTCTAGTTGAAATTGGGTGAAACATTTTCTCTCCATTTTCTTCCAAGAGGCCGGCCACTAAGGGAAGGGACATCTAGCAATCTCTTCTTCCCTATGTCATCCATATCATCTTCACAAGATACATCCTTGGTGAAGAGACTTAGAGACATCAAACTTTTGGTGTTTTGGAGAACATATCCTCATTTCCTCAAATCTTCAAAGGAGCACTAAAGGGAGGAAAACACAAGGAGGATTCAAGGAGCTTGGAGGTGACTTGAAGGCCCTCCACTTGGGTGAATCCCTTGTGTAAACAAGGATGAGCTTCAAGGGTAAAGAAACTCTAAATCTTTACTTCTCTTTAATGTTGTCAAAGAGTTTATTGGTTCACCATATACTAGGCTTTGAAAGTCATGGGTTTTATGAATTGTTTTTTAATGCATGCCTACTTTAAAGTGTTAATTGCTTGCATGAGTATTCAAATGTTCATACTTGTTCTTAGCTAGGACAAAATTTTTCCTTCAAGTGGTATCAGAGCCTAGGCCTAGTTTATGGTGAATCCTTTTGGGTTTTGTGACTTTCATATTTTGTGATTTAAATGTTGTAAATGTTACAAGCTTTGTTCTTGCTTTTGAATATATAAATTTTGCTAGAAAATTTAGCATCTCAAATGTTGTAGATGTATTTCATTCAAGCATGAATATTGGAACTAAAATTTGGTGCCATGTATTTTGGGAAATTCGGCCAAATCCTTAGGGTGATTTTTTGGGTTCATGTTTGTCTTGTTAAAATGGTTTTAAGGTGACTTTTGGAACCCCTAAGTACCCTAGGATATTAGCCCTCTTTTGAGAGGTGAAAAATTGAGTTTTGGTGATTGAAAACATTCATGGAGCTATTATGAGTTTTCATGGTGTTCTTCAATGTTCTTGAAGTTCTTGCCAAGAACAAAAGGGTTTGAAGTTTTGATTCTAAAGTTTTATGTTTTTCATAAAGTTTTGGTTTATTAATTGATGGTTGATGGTTATTGGTGAGATGTGATGAAATGGTTTTAATGATTTGTCATAGATATCAATTTCACCAATAACTCACCGACCAAAATCCACTTGCATTTTGCACATGCATGCTCAACTTGCATAAAACCCTTTCACACTACTTTACCTCTCTAAAAACCGGCCACCCCCTAGTGGGGGTACTTTTGGGATCTTTTATGCAATTACATAAAGTTTTGATACTTTTGTGTATTTGCACTTTGGCCCAAAAGTTTACGTTTTTACGTTAAGGCCCTAAAACGCTAAAGGACGAATTGTTTTGATCCTTTAATGATGTTTTTACATTAATAAAATTTTGGGATCTAGTTGTAATTACATGAAGTTGTGGACTATTGTGTTTTTACAAAGTGACCCCAAAAGCTTTTGTATTTGCATTATGGCCCAATTGTTGTGGTCATAGTTTCCTTTTGGCCCAAATAAAATGAGAACAAAATTGTTTTGTCTCTTTAATGAGAATTGGATTTTCATTTCATTTAGTTCCATTTAAATCAATTCTATGGATCCAAAAACCAATTGTTTAAGTTGCTTTCTTAGTTAATGTGATTAATTGAGAAAATGGTGATTATGAACCAAAGGCCTCGATAATTGAGCTATGTGATTGGCCGCTTTACATTATGAATGTTTGGGTTTTAGTAGTATAGATTTGAATGTAATTTGATTAATTCAATTTGTTGTAAATGGACATAAGTCCATCATTTGATTTGTGTTGTAAAAGGGCTTAAGCCCTTCTTATTATTTCATGTATTCCTTTTGTTTATTTGTATGTAAAATGGAATAGTTGGGTCCAACGCCCAATAGGAAATAACGGTTTAATTGGATTAAACGCGTAACTAAAATCAACAACTATCTACCTTAAACCCAAGGTCTAACACAAGGCTCGTGTTGGATCAAATTAATCGGGTCATAATCATCCTAAGACCTAATATGACTATATAGTCCATATGAGGATGCAATGCATTCGTTAGTAGTTCCATATAGTCTCACTTATTTCTTCGAAATAGTGGGAGTATTATAAACTACTAATTCATATTAAACTTGGACCAATAGTTGTGATAGGCCCATGTTCTTTTAATATGATTAAAATGATTTTGATGTAGCCCAAAACTACTCCCTCGACTAACGAATATTAAGTTGATAAGCGAGAGATGTTTTGAACATTTCTTCGTAGGCCTTCTACCGTGGTGGGCTCCAATCGTTTGTGACTCATGCACCGGCTTCACCCTATCATGGGGGAGTACAAAGTATGTGCTTACATCCAGGAGGAGTCCATAAACATATGATGAGGTGAGTGTAGGCAACGAGGATAGCCGATATCATATCATTGTGAGGCTATTCTTGAACCCCTTCATGAACTAAGCATGGTGGGAATGACTTAACTAAGTGCAATGGTGCCGATATCGTATCATCGTGAGGCAACATTCTCTAGAGGCCAAACGGATGGGTAATTACAAAAGTTGTAAATGAATAATGCGTTATTCTCTCATCATTATTTTTGCTAACCAATATCGTATCATCGGGAGGTGGGCTTGGTAATGGTGAGTCTCCCATACCCCGCTAAGAGTTCAATATAACTCTCGAATTCTATTGAGGGATGTGGAATTTGCCAAAAATAGTGGGTGGTACTATTTGATTCAAAGACCCAATCAAATAGTTTTAAACAAACAATCTAATACGATTTCTGTTATGTTATGTAGTGAACGACATACCTAAAATTATACCCACCATTGTACTTGACAAAAGGGGCCTTAAGGGCCAACGTTTCCTTGCTTGGTATCGCCACATTGAGAATGTCTCAAAGGTGAAAGACATATTGTATGTGCTTAAGCAATCCCCTCCTCATATACCTCCTACGAAACTAGCTTCAAAGGAGGAGTGTCAAAATTATGTTAGACACTATGAGGATGACTTACAAGCCAAATGCTTAATCCTCACTTCACTTAGTGAGGAGCTTATGAAGCTACATAAGCACATGGACACTTCTTGTGCCATGGTTGAAAGTTTGCATAAGATGCATGACATTGAGACTAGTAATGTACGATTCTCAAATGTTTGTAGTCTAATGAATGCCAAAATGGCAAAGGGGACATCGGTCCATAAACATGGACAAAAGATGGAAAAGATATTTAAAGATCTTAAAAGTTTAGGAACTTCCATCTCTCTCGGATGATTTCACTAAGTTTATTGTAAACTATAAAGTGAATAGATTCGATCATTCTTTAAACGAGATGATTGACATGTGCTGTAAATTTGAAAACTAAGTTTATTGTAAACTATGGGATATGAGTTCTACCATCCTGACGACCAGAAAGTCTTTGTCGCCAGAACTGCTATGTTTCTAGAGGAACAATTTGTTCTCAAAGGAACTATAAGCAAAGAGATGGAAATTAATGAGATTAATAATGAACCACAAACAAGCACTCGACATATTGACAACCCTGTTCCTGAACCCCTAGCTCCACGTAGATTTGAACGGGTTAGTAAGCCACCTAAGAGGTATGGCTTAGACAATGACTTTGCGGAATTGCACCTTCTAGGTGACAATGACACAAAGGAGGACCCTAGGGACTACACTGAAGCAATGTCCGACATTGATTCAAAGAGATGGCAAGAGGCCATGAAATCCGAGATGGATTCCATGTATGAAAATCAGGTCTGGACTCTAGTAGACCCTCCAGAAGGTATTGTACCTGTTGGAAACAAATGGGTCTTCAAGAGGAAGATAGGCGTTGATGGGAACGTGGAGACTTATAAGGCTAGACTAGTAGCCAAGGGTTACAGGCAAAGAGAAGGGATTGACTATGAAGAAACTTTCTCTCCTGTAGCCATGATTAAGTCCATTCGGATTTTTCTTGCTATAGCTGCGTACCATGATTATGAGATATGGAAAATGGACGTGAAGACAGCCTTTCTGAACGGCTACCTAGAGGAAGAGCTCTATATGACTCAACCCGAAGGTTTCGTGTCCAAGTCTGAAAAGACTAAGGTATGCAAGCTTCAAAGGTCCATTTATGGACTTAAGCAAGCCTCCAGGAGCTGGAACATTCGTTTTGACACTGAAATCAAAACGTTTGGTTTTACTCAAAACGAAGACGACAATTGTGTTTATCAAAAGGTCGTTGGGGAAGCAGTAGTGTTCCTAGTGTTATATGAAGATGACATATTACTATTCGGGAATGACACTGCAATACTTTCTTCTGTAAAAGTGTGGTTGTCCAAAACCTTCCACATGAAAGATTTTGGAGATGCATCTTATGTACTTGGGATAAAGCTCTATCGTGATAGATCCAGAAGATTAATTGGATTATCCCAATCTATGTACATTGATAAGGTGCTAAGTAGGTTCGAAATGGAACAATCTAAGAAAGGTTTTCTTCCTGTGAGACATGGAATTCACCTTTCTAAGGCCATGGAACCTAAGACTCCTGAAGAGATACGGCAAATGAGTTATATTCCTTATGCTTCCGCCATAGGAAGTCTCATGTATGCCATGATATGCACAAGGCCTGATATCGCATATGCTGTGAGCATTACTAGTCGATATAAAAATAACCCAGGATCAGAACACTGGACAGCTGTCAAGACGGTCCTTAAGTACTTAAGAAGAACTAAGGACATGTTCCTCGTATATGGAGGAGCGGCAGAGTTACGAGTGGAAGGCTATACAGACGCAGATTTCCAATCTGACGTCGATGATAGAAGTTCCAACTCCGGATATGTATTCACTCTGAATGGTGGGGCTGTCAGTTGGAAGAGCAAGAAACAAAGTGTAATTGCTGATTCCACAACAGAGGCTGAATATGTCGCTGCAGCTGAAGCTGGCAAAGAAGCGTTCTGGATGAAGAAGTTCATCACTGAACTTGGGGTGGTTCCAACCATTACATCACCAGTGACTTTGTACTGTGATAATAGTGGGGCGATAGCTCAAGCCAAGGAACCCACGGCATATCAAAAGAACAAGCATTTTGACAGACGCTTTAATATCATTAGAAGATATGCTGCTGAAGGGAAAGTCAACATTCTCAAAGTTTCTTCAGCCGATAACGTAGCAGATCCACTGACAAAGCCAATGTCTCAAATCCAGCTTGACCGTCATATGGATAAGATGGGTATTAGATACATGGGAGGATGGCTTTGAGTGCAAGTGGGAGATTGTTGGAAGTATGCCCACAAAGCCACTCATTTGATGTAATAGCTTTTCGGAATACTTAATGTATTAAACTTTTATATGTTTCATGGAGGGCAAAGCTTATTATTAATCACTATTTATTGTATCATGTGTTTAAGCAATAAGGGAATCCAAGGGATGTATTTGTTCTAAGAGACAAGTGATCTAAGTGAGTTAGATTATCGAGACCATTCTCTTATGTTCATTCCTAAAACGTTCCTAGCCATAGGATTGCCAATTGGGCATTGACAATCTGCTAAGGTTAGTATGTGTTATGTTGACTCAAGCGTGAGTATGACTAGTCTCAAGTCATTTGGTGTTGGACACTAAGACAAACACATAGGTGCTCGAAAGAGTAATCGAGTACACTGAACTACGATCAAAAGAGAGTTCGAACATACATGTCATGTATGAACTCTAAAGTTGCAATATGCAAAGTAGTCCTTTGACCTGAGGCATCATAGATGTCTAATGGTTAGGTCCTTGATCTTTGATCATGTCAAACGGCATTCCATCGGAGTGTCCACGGCATTGTTGGGGTCAAGCTATCTAGTCATGTAGACAATTGAATGCACAACAAGGGATCTCTAACCTTCCATGGTGGAAGGAGAATACTCTAAGATATGATTTTAAAGTCTTTGGCCAAAGCAAATGAATATGACTTAGGAAGTTCCAAATCATATTCAAGGGAATCATATAGGAAAGTATCACATTGGATAGTAGACATGAAACAAACTATCACTTAAACAATGTGATTAAGAGTATTGTATTAGAGAAGGACCGTATTGCATTGTAGTTGTAACTGGATAGGTTCTCCAACCAATTCTACTTAGCTTGGGTAACCATGATATTCTGCTAGGCGTCACTCGTGGTTTGTGGAAGCCCTAATGGTTAGCAAACACTAATCAATAAAGGGAGAATTGAAATGTGGTTTCAATTCACAATCGATTGTTAAGAGTAACAATCGCCCACTGCCTCGTTAATTGGAACCTAATGGATCGTACACCGAGTAAGGATGTATGTGAAGAAATCAAATGAAATGGATAAGCAATTAAATGGTTTAATTGAAGAATGGTCAAGATTAATTAATTAGTTAATTAATTTTACGAAAGGTTCGTGTTGGGCTTATATGTTGGTTTTGGGTTTCGGGGCCCAAAAGCGTTTTGGTCCAAAAGGCCCATTGTGTTTAAGTTGTATGACAACTAAAACAAAATGGGCAAATAGCCCAATAACATCAAAGAGGCCGGCCATTAGGGTGGATGGGCAAACTTGGATTAATTACAAGTTTGCCACTCACTTGTAATGAAGTATAAATTCAACTTTATAGCTTTATTTTCATTTGAGGGTTTTCTAGTTGAAATTGGGTGAAACATTTTCTCTCCATTTTCTTCCAAGAGGCCGGCCACTAAGGGAAGGGACATCTAGCAATCTCTTCTTCCCTATGTCATCCATATCATCTTCACAAGATACATCCTTGGTGAAGAGACTTAGAGACATCAAACTTTTGGTGTTTTGGAGAACATATCCTCATTTCCCCAAATATTCAAATGAGCACTAAAGGGAGGAAAACACAAGGAGGATTCAAGGAGCTTGGAGGTGACTTAAAGGCCCTCCACTTGGGTGAATCCCTTGTGTAAACAAGGATGAGCTTCAAGGGTAAAGAAACTCTAAATCTTTACTTCTCTTTAATGTTGTCAAAGAGTTTATTGGTTCACCATATACTAGGCTTTGAAAGTCATGGGTTTTATGAATTGTTTTTGAATGCATGCCTACTTTAAAGTGTTAATTGCTTGCATGAGTATTCAAATGTTCATACTTGTTCTTAGCTAGGACAAAATTTTTCCTTCGCGGGTAACTTCGTTCCTTTTCTATTTCAGTTTTCAGCAATCAACAAAGCGGAAGATTGATACTGACCAATTCCCAGAATGATGAGCAAGGCCTTAATCATAAGCTTCCGAAACAAAACAAATGAGACATAATTAAGTGGAAATGAATAAATTTCCTTCGCCACTCCTTCTGGTTGGTTTGCATCAGCAATAGAAAGGTTATGATCAACTCCGGAGTGCCGGACAATTCATGAAACACTCTACAAAAGTATGGCTAAATTCTAGGGTATATTAGTTCAAACACATATATATGTTTATCATATTTGATTCTTCTGTTTTGTTCTATATAACTTTTAATGGTAATTTTGTTAGGTCGATATTATACAAAAAGTTACGAAGGGGGTATTAGGAGAGTCCAAGGGTTTTGCTCCACTTCAAAAAAATTTAGTGGTCGAAGGAAGGAGGTATAGGAAAAGGTTAAGACTAAGTAAGAATGTTGTAAAGCCTAAATCAAGGATAGGACCAATGAAAACTGTGAGAGTATTAAATAGCAAAGAAGGAGAGTTGGATAATTATAAACTTGCTAGAGTAAGGGAAAGGAAGACAAGAAACTTGAACCAAGTAAGGTTCATCAAGGATGGGAATGAAAATGTTTTAGCTACAAAGAATGTTTTTAAAGACAGATGAAGAGCTTATTTTCATATTTTTTTTAAAGGACACGAAGGAGTACTTCTTCGAGTGAGTTGAGTATTGTCGATGCAAATTTCCGCCGTCTTCAGTCTTGACGAAATGCACCTGCCAAACAATTAACACCTTTGATCAAGGAGCAATGGATCTTTGATGCCTATGTTAGTTTCTCAGAGGAGAATAAAGTGTTCAGGCTTTATAGGGTTGCAAAAAGCTTATCGATATTTGGTAGAATATGGGGTATTTATAGGGATAGGGCTGGCCATAGTGTTAGGGTTTATGGAGAAATATTCTCAAGATATTAAATAGGAAATAATATCTTGAGATAATGGAGTAATTATCCCTAATTGATTTAAATTGGGATTACATACTTGATTGGAGTCAATCTTCAATTGGAAATGTATTAAAGATCGGATTTGGATAATTAATCCTTATCTTTAATACTTTGACTTTTCCTTGCCAAGGGCATATGAGTTATGGGTTGTTGTATTCAAGTGCTAAGACCTTCAGGGGTGCGAGCTGCGCGTGGGAGCATCTAAGAAGCCTGCCCATTTATTGAGGGCAATCTTGTCTTTGTTGAGCAAAAGTCCACGTGTCGCTTCTAGAATTTTTGGGATTATTTTAGGCTCCATAAATGCCCCTACACCTACTTGGCTGCACATAGGAAAATGGCAGTAGTTGTAGAAATCCCAAGCTACTTAGGCTTGTAAAGTTGTTTCCCATTTTGAACTTGATCTCCTTTCTTGATTTGGAGATAGACTTCTTCTAGGAAATGGAAAGCAATTGCCCCCAATACCTATTTAATTCTGCCTTAAGCAGGAGATTAAATAAATTTGGAGAACCATCATTATTCCGACAAGGAAGAGAAGCCAGAGGAAATTTTTCTTCCCCCTCCCCTAGCTTTCTTCTTCTCTTGCCCTTGCAAAGAGTCATCTCGTTGTAGTTCTTCTTCCCCATGCTGCACCAAGGTTAAGACAATTTGAATTTTCTTCTTCTTGAATTTTTTGGGAGTCTGGGGATTGAAAAAATTGGCTCAATAGGGGCCGAGGTCGTGTAGAACACGTGGGAGGGGTGCCACAATGCTGCTGTGCATAGTGGGCTATGCAGTACAGGGTTAGCTCAGCTTGGGCCGAGGTGTTGGGGGCGTGTTGTTTGGCTCAGAATGGCTAGGCATTAGGGTACGAAGATGCCAGCTTGGGCCAAGCCTTCAAGGTGTCAAGGCACGGACCCATGCAAGCGTGAGGTGATAGAATGGGAGAAACCGGTTGGGGCCGGCTCTTGGGCCTTGGTGGTTTGGGTCGAAAGGCCTCGACCTATTTCTTAAGGCGCATGGAGCGCGAAAGAAAAAGGAAGAGGATGTTGGGTCATGCTATTTGCAAGAAATGAAGAGTGTCGTGGGGCCTGGCTTACCACTAGGCTCTTGCGACTTGGGCCTAGGCTGTGAGAGAATGCGAGGGCCATGGGGCCTAGCGCAGGGACGCTAGGCTCATGATCCTTTTATTTTTATTTTTTGTTTCTCTTGTCGTGAGCTGCCTTCTAAATATTTTTCTTCGTACTTTTTGCAGGCACTTTGAGATGTCTTCCTCTGATCACATAGTGACTAGTATCCTCCACTTTTGTACCGTCAAGGTGGTTCTTCCGGCAAGGTGGGCTATTTCAAGGCTACGCATGTCCAGATCAATTCTGATGAGTTGTTTTGGGATTTTCTTGAGGTGTACAAACATGTGATTTCGTTAGGGGTTCGCATCAAGCTGGTGAAGGATGATAGCGGCCATGAACCGTACGACGAATGTGCCACTGCTAGGAAGAGGGCTATCAAATTCCATCCGTATTACTTCGTGTTAGGATTCACTTTCCCATGTCGTGTCTTTTCCAAGAGGTTATCTACTCCAGGAAATGCAAGCTTTCTCAGTGCTCCCTGAATGCAATTCGTGCGATGGTGGGGTTTTTAAACTTGAGTAGGTTCTTTGATCTTGGCCTGACCATAAGTGAGTTCTGGTACTTCTTGGAAATTGGCCACAAGGAAGGCATGAGGCAGCTGAGATCTCACCATAGGCTGCTCAATGCTCCTTGAAAACGTGATGATCAGTGAGAGAGGGACACCTTGGAGCTAAGTGGAGATTAGGAGGTCGACTCCTCTCATGATCTGCGCGTTCCAACTGTCTTTATCAGTGGTAAGTGAACTGCTTCATTCCTGGCTTGCTTGAATTTTTGTTGAGTCACTTCATGACTTCAATTTACTGATCGTCTTTCGTATTTTGTGTAGATTCATAATTTGGCTTAACTCCAAGAACTTTGGCAGATATGAAGAAAGTGCACATTGCCTTGGGATTCTTGTTGAGTACCATGAGTGGCGTTGGCTGCTCAGCCTTTTGTTGGGAGAAAGGCTAGCTATCTCTGAAGGAAGAGATAAAGTGGATAAAGGATGATGAGCTTGCTCGTCCGATTACTGTTGTAGAGCCTGCTGCCAATAAGGGTGTAAAGAAGAGATCTTCCTCACCTACTTGTGAGCTTTCAGCTGAGAAGAAGCCAAATACTTCTTCTACTACTCGTGGGGGTTCATCTGCTACTATGAAGCTTGTCATTGATCTGACTTCTCCTAAGGGGACAAAAAAGTACGTCGAGTATGAGCTTGTGAAACCTACATCTCCAAAGGTGACCATATCCATTGCTGAGAGGCTTGCCCAGTAGAAGGGTTCGGTGGTGCCCCTAGTGTCTGGGTTTGTATCGAAGCATTTGTCAGGAACTAAGGTTGGCTCGGCTTCTGAGAAAGTGGTGCCTGGCCTGTTCCTTATTCTGCCGTGATTGACTCGTATGTTGGAAATGAGAAATCTGCTAACACGAGCAGTTGTGAGAGTTCCACTGAGTCTGAGGTTGGTGAGTTTCCCAAGGTTTGTGCACTACTGAAGGCTGACCTGCTTGAGGACGTTAATGCATACGCCAAGTTCGTTGATAGTGTCAGGAAAGTTATCATCCACTCAGACTCATTTGCGAAGCGTCCTGCCTATTTGATGATGTCCTCCCTGATTGTTACAATGCATAAGACTTTGATCCTGGTAGCTAAGTCTATGCGCGTTGATCAGGATGTTGTCAAGTGTACTAAAGAGGCCGAAGTGGCGTTGGTGGCTGAGCTTTGCTCGGTTACTGAAAAGATCGAGAAGCTCGAATCTAAACTCTCCGTTTTGAAGGGGTCTAGTGTTTCTGCCTTCACTTCTTTCTAGTTGGAGATCGCTCATTAGGAGGTCACCTATTTGAAGGCTAAGCTTAGTACGACTCAGGTAATGTTGGAAGTTGTAGAGAAAGAAGTTAGTCATGTTTTTTTGGTGGTCGAGGACCATGAACGTGTCAATTCAAAGCTACGATCAACTTGTTTCACCAAGGACAAGGATTTTATCTTCATGTATACTATAGTGTCTCATCTCAAGGATGTTGCCAATAAGCTAGAGTCCAAGGAAGTGGATCTGCAAGGTGTGTTGTCTGCTAGCGAGAACTTGAGAAAGGAACTGGATAAGCTGCAGGGTGCTCACACTGGGCTTATTGAGGAGAATGTGCAACTAAAGAATGAGAAAGCCAATCATGAAGTGGCACTTGTTTCTTGTCAGGCTGATTTCTACAAGCTTGGCTATGTAGACTATCTACAGGACAGGTCGTCGGACTATGAGTTTTCTGAGAAAGACTTCAAGACTTCCTCTATTGAGGGTTAGGCAGTCAAGGCAGGGGCAGCTGAGGATGAGCTGATGGAAGCTTTTGCTGCTAGGAGCGGTACGGCTGCTGAAGTCGTGGCAATTGAGGAACCAATGGTTGCGCAGGCTGCCAATGAGTAGTCCTTTTGCTTAGACTTAGGAATTTTCTTCTCTTCCTTTTTTTTTTGCTTTATTTGAACTTTGTTGGCCTTCGAGCCAGTTTATCAATTTGGTAGAAATTTAATAAACAGTTTTCCTTGCTTTGCATCAATCATTCTATTTTGCCATGTTTTTTGTGAAAATTTACTGTGGGACGGGCGGCTGGGTAAGCTGCTTTAACAAAGCAGTCATTCCCATGTCATCACTTAGATTTTAGTTTCGACTTCGGTGCTTCGGGAGCCTTGCCTGCTTGAGGCGCCTTGCAAAACTTTACCGTAAGACGGGCGGTTATGCTGGCTACTTCGATGGAACAATCAATCCCACGTCATCATTTTAGGCTTTAGTTTCAGCTTTGGGGCTTCTAGAACTTTACCTGTAAAAGGAAAAAGGTGCGAGACTTTTAACTTATAGACCATGCAGCCGAACTCGTTGCCTTCGTAGGAAGCATGTGAGTTTGCGTACCTACTATAGTCGTGAATCTTAGCTTTAGTGGCTTCATGAGCTTCATCCCTCCCAAGGAATGTTGTGAAGTTTTTAACTTATAGAGTCGTCGGCCAGACACTTGCTTCTTGTAGAAAGTAGAGGAAATCTGCGTAGCTGCTATAGTCGTACCTCGGCTTTAGTGGCTTCTTGAGCTTTGGCCCTCCCTAGGCGTGTTGCGAAGTTTTTAACTTATAGAGCTCGATGCCGGACACATGCTTCTCATAGAAAGCAGAGGAAATCCACATAGCCACTATAGTCGTACTTCAGCTTTATTTCTTGCAAAACTTAAACTGTAGACCGTTAGCCGAAAACACTGCTTTTAAATAAGTAAACGAGTCCGCATAGTCATAACAAATCTAAGTCTCTTCTTACAGATTGCCTTAGGTTGCCAGCTGTTGGGTCCGGGCGTCTTGCTTACAGAAGTAGACGACTTGCATGACCACTCCAGGAGACATCCCTGGCTCTCGAAGGCGTTTTAGGTGTAAGGTGTAGGTAGAATAGTGCCTCAAAAACCGTATCCTTCCGAGTGGTAGCTTGATCCCCCAGGTCACTTAACTAGTATTGTAACACTTTAAAACCAAGATACATTCATGAAGACTTGCACATTCAGGATAGACCATCCAGTCATGCGAATTCTTCTTGTATGCACTTAAAAACAAAACTTTAATCCATGAAATTCAAAGCCTAGTAGTTATGGTGAACCAAGACTCAACTCAAGAGCAAAGTAAGTTGAGAAATCTTATACCTTTGTTGATTCCTCTTTGCATAAGCAAAGGCTAATCACCCAAGGAGAAGGCATTCATTTCTTGCTTCTTAGTGGAGGAAAAATAAGTGAAAATAAGTTCATTTGAGCAACATCTATGCATGCTATTAACAATTAAAAGGTAGAATCATGCTTGTATGCACTCAAAAACAAAACTTTAGCCATGAAATTCAAAGCTTAGTAGTTGGGTGAACCAAGACTCAACTCAAGGAAAACATTGATGAAGAGATGAGTGACCTAGAGGAAGATTGCTAGCTAATTTCCCCTAGGATGGCCGGCCTCTTAGAGAGAAAGGGAGAGTTTGTGTTCTCTCCAATTTCCTCAAAGAAAACCCTAATGATGAAATGGCTATAAAGTTGCCTTCATACCATCTCACAATGGAGTGGCAAACTTGTAATTAAGGCAAGTTACCTACCCTTCTCTATATGGCCGGGCTTAAGGGTTCATTGGGCTTTCAAGCCCATTGTGTTTTCAAGTTGCCATACAACTTGAGTTAATGGGCTTGACATTCAAATCCCATTGGGCCTTGCGGCCTAAAACTAACCTGAGGTTTATAACGAACATATTCGTTTGATTAATTAACATATTATTTAATCCTAGCCATAAATAATTAAACCATTTAATTATTCTTACTCAGCTTCGTTGTTTCTTCAATCTCTACCTTACACGGTGTACAATCCATTAGATTCCTTTTAGCGAGGCAGTGGGTGATTAGAACTCTTCGACTTGATTGTGAATTGAAACATACTTTCAATTCTCCCGTTAGTGTTTATACACATTTAGGACTTCCACAAACCATGAGTGACACCTAGCAGTATCTCATGGTTACCCAAGCTAATCAGAAGAGGTGGAGAACCTATTCAGTTTAGGATTACAATGCAATACGGTCTTTCTCTAATACAATACTCTTGACCACATTGTTTGGTTTGATAGTTTATTCATGTCTACTATCCAATGTGATTCTCTTACTTATATGATTAACTTGAATGTGATTTGGAACGACTTTCTAAATCTCATTCATACTCTGGCCAGAGATTCTTAATCATATCATAGAGTATTCTCCCTCAAACGGTTTGAAGGTTAGAGATCCCTTGTTGCGCATTCACTTGCCTCCATGGCTAAGTGGCTTAACCCCAACCATGTCATGGACACCCTCTTACAGAGTGATGTTGACATAGTCAAAGATCAAGGATCTAACCACATGACAACTATGATGCCTCAGGTCAAATGACTACCTTGCATTATCCCAACCATGAGTTCTCATGTGACTTGAGTATGAGAACTCCTTGTTGATCGCGTTTAATGAACTCAATCTTTATTGAGCACCTACGTACTTTTCTTGGTCAGTCACACCAATGATTCGAGACCAGTCACTCTCCCTAAGAAAAGACATAGCACGTACTGATCTTAACGGACTGTCAATGCCCAATTGGCAATCCTATGATCAGGAACATTTAGGATATGTATACGAAAGAGAATGGTCTCATGAATCTAACTTCTTTAGATCACTTTCCCAATTACATATTCCTTGGAATTATCATTTAAGCATATAACATTTATATAAGACAACTTCAAACAATAATATTTGCCCTTTATATTAAACTAGATTAGTTTAACATGTAAAATGTCCATAAAGTATCCTCATATGATTTGTTTTAGGGCACATTTTCAACAATCTCCCACTTGCACTAGAGCCAATGAAGTTGGTCATTTGTGATGATACCTCTTCTAAATTCATTTCATAAATGGCTGAATAGTAAGCCTAGACAATGGATATTTATATGTTATCCATAGAATTCCTTGAGAATAACCACGTCACCATTATACATGATTCTCAATCATGTGGTTCCGTCTCTCATTTGAGTTCAGATCTTGATGAGACCTTGATTCCTTGGCTTGAGCTATCGCCCCATTAATGTCGTAGTGTCGGCACACTAGAGACAGTTTTTGGTTAGAACCGAATAGAGAGTTCATAAATGAACTTTCCCATCCAAGTAAGCTTCGATATGGCGATATATTTTGAATGATGGAACACACTAAAGTCATTACTTTTAACGTTTCCACCCAAATATCTCTTTAGTTATAATAAAGAGATATCTAATTATCTCTTCATTCAAAATGAAGGGACATCCAATGTTGGATACGATATTAGATTCATAATCTAATATATTTACGATTCCTTTGCGTTACTCTAATTCTTCCTCATCCTTGAGGAATCTATCCTTTAGTATTTCTTAAATACTTAAGGACTCTCTTGACAGTTGCCATGGTTCTGATCCTGAGCTTGCACTGATATCATCTTGTACCGTTCTAGGTACAACTCATATCAATATTTTTCATACAATATGAAACACGTAAATCACCTTTCTGCGTATGCATAAAGGATTCTATTTACGCATTATTTCTTTGGGAGTCAAAGAGTACGTTCTCTTTGAGAAGAGCAACTTCTTAGTCTTACTAGAGTTGTCCATTTGATTGAAGTTTATCATCATATGAGAAACTTCCTAGCATATTTTGTCTATCATTAGGGCTTGATATAATCCAATTATATCCTGAAATCTATCGTTATAGATTTCCATCCCATGTATATAGATTATGTCTCCTATATACATTCTATCGTTATAGAAAGTTAAAAGTCACAAATTTAATGAAGAAGAATTCCTAAAATTAATGTATCATATATATGTTCAAATTTAGGAATACGATTAACTCCCACTAATCTTTTGTAAACCTAGTAAACAAAAGATTCATTTACATCTTTATGAGAAATCAAATTATTTGATCTTTCTCTCATAAGAGGCTTATAGCTCCCACTAGCTTGCTAAGATTCATGATGGATGGATCTCTAGAACTTACATGTCTTGTGATTCCTAGTCTTAGACATATATTATAAAGACTATCTTGATAATGGTTTTGGAAACCCATATTATGTCCAAACATTGAATCACCTTTTAGTTGTAGCTAGCAATCTTCGAATTAATAGAAACCAAGACTACATCAAAGATGGTTTCATCCAAGTCAACCAATCTCGTTGATTGTAGTCACCTTAAGCTACCATTTAGCTGTGTAGGTTTCATTATTTCGGGTCAAATGGTACTATACCATTTCCTTGAGTATATCTCATATATACACTCAATGTAATCATAAGGATTTTCATTCTTATTTCTTTCGAATTAAGAGGTGTAACTCTATGACATAGTCATAAAGTTCAAACCATTCAACTGAGACGGTCTATAAATCCTTCTCGATTACCTTGGAGCTTGTGGTGTAGGAACTAGGTTGTTATAATTGTTGATTATTATCTTGTCTCTCAAAGAACCCATTCTTTAAGTTCTATCTCTTGTTCATTTGCTCTATCTTAGGCAAATCCTAGTGTAGGATTACAATGAACTACCCAACAAACAACATTTGTTAGTTGGTTTATAGAAGTGATATCCAAAGGTTAATTTAAGGATATCCCACAAGATTGTTCTCAAACAAATATTGCTTATTAGCACACAACCCCAAATCTTAACACGATTAAGACTCGTCTTTCTTTCCAACCATATCCTATGGAGTCATGAAAATTTTGGAAGATCTTCTAATTGACAATCATGTTGTTTTAGAAGTATATATCCTATATATGGGTATTTCATAACATCCAACAAACTAAATCTTATTCGAGTTCGTTCTTCTCCCAATGGAGAAATCCATTATCTTATGATGCTACCTTCCTTAATATCTTTCAAGGAAACTCATCTAAAGTGTCAATTTTCCTTGGATCAAATCTAAGGAGGTAAATACTTTAGACGTCTTACTGATCAACTTACATTCTTGAATTCTTTGAAACCTTTTGCAAAGTATTTCGACTTGTGTTTATTCAAAATAAACGATAGTCCAACCGAGAGCAATCTTCGGTGAATGTCATATAACATGAGTAGTATTATGTTGTGGACATGCGCCACTAACATCTAAGTGAATTAACCTCAACAACTTTGTGATTCTTTATTCTTTCCAAAAGAATAAAGATTCAAACATTTCGTCCCTATACAATTTTAACAAGAAGGCATTGGATCCGGATCTAATGATCCAAAGCATCCATCTATGACCAACTTGTAATTTATGTTTTTACAGGTATCGCAACTCAGTTGGGATTAGTCACTACCTTGCAATCAATTAGATTCCAAAGCATCCATCTATGACCAACTCGTAATTTATGTTTTTAAGCATCGTTATATTCTAAACAGTTAACACTACCACATCATCTCTACTATAGAGACAATCAATTAAATTACAATAATCCAATTATTCATTAATAAAGAACAATTTTTTGTCAAACAAAACATTCATCCATCTCGTATCATGATGGAATTAAGTTCCTTTATTCAAATTGAAATGTAAAGACAATCTTTGTTTTCCAATTTCTTTGGTAGTTCATATGAGGATGTAAGTACAATCTGCTTTCGCAGAGATCTATATTTGATTCACGTTCCGAATGTGAAGTACTTTTCTTCTCTCATTTATCTTCTACTTCTTATTAGCCACACTTTTATAACGATTGTAAAACATAGTTACTAATACGAAATCAAGCATTCAAGTAGAAGAACCAACTATTTTAAACTATTCAAGAACAATTTACAACACCTTCGAAAGGTGTGTTCTTGACACTTGTAAGACATTTCTTGCAAATACCCCTTCCAATGTCCATCCTTTCATAAAGAAAGTTTGTTCTATTGGAGTTATTTTGCCTTCTTCATATAACTTGTCCTTTGACTACAATAGTCATGGTCCCTAAACTCCCACTATCTCTATTGAAACATATTTCAATTGTGTTTATACACATCAAACAATTTGGAGACTGTGCGATTACTTTTCACTATATAATTTACTATAAACTTAGTGAACCATTTGGATAGGGACTCAAAGGTGAAGTCCTTGCCTAGTTTCCGTCTCTTGAAGTGGTTTAACGCTTCAACATTCAATGATTCAAAATCATCATAAGTCCATGTTGATGGACTATTTTTGTCAATCAAGCATTATGTTCTAAACATAATTACAAACTTTCAAGAGTTGTTCAAGGCAACTCTTATTTCTTCATACAACAATTTGTAAGTGAAGAATCATGGCACATAAAGTGTCTATGCCCTTGTGCTTACTTCTCAAGTTCCTTGTTCATTTAACAAAGAAACAAGCACTAGTGTTTGCGTTAATTCAGGGTTGTTCAAAGCAATTCTTATTTCTTCATACAACGATTTGTAAGTGAAGAATTATGACACTAAAAGTGTTGCCCTCTTTATGATAGACTTATCTAACATGTTCTTCCAATGATACATTATCAATAGGAAGATTGTGAGGATGAGACTACTTAGGTGCATATACAATCCATTCAAGACAGTCTATGGGATTGTGGTACCAAGTCCAGAAACTAAAGCCTTCAGCTTTTCTTTGTCAAGTTTTGGATAGCATTTGCAAATATATCGGTAAATGAATAGATAACAAATATAAACTGATTGATTTTAAGCCATTTGATCCAGGTCTTTAAATCAAATAGTACCACCCACTATTTTTGGCAAATTCCATATCCCTCATCGGAATTCGAGAGTTTTGGAGGAAACTCTTACTAGATTATGGGAGGCTCACTATTACCAACCCCACCTCACAATTATATGATATTGGCTAGCGTTAATAATAATGAGAGAGTACACTTACTCATTTACATCTCATGTAAGTACCCATCTAGTTTGGCCTCTAGAGAATGATGCCTTAGAATTATATTATGTTGGCGTCATTGCACTTAGTTAAGTCATTCCCACCATGCCAGTTCGTGTAGGGGTTCAAGCATAGCCTCATAATTATATCATGTTGGCTAAACTCGTTGCCTACCTCACTTCATCATGTATGTATATAGAACTCCTCCTGAGTGTAAGCACATACTTTGTACTCCCCCATTATAGGGTGAAGTTGGTGTATGAGTCACAAACGATTGGAGCCTACCACGGTGGAAGGCCACGAAAGAGTGTTCAAAGCACTCTCACACTTGTCAACTTAATAATGGTTTGCTTGAGGGTTTTAGGTCTCATCACATATAAGCATGCATTTTAATCACATTAAAAAAATTTTGTCCTATCACAACTATTTGTCCATTTGATTGATTTAGTGGTATATGATACTCCCACTATGCTTGTAAAATGGTTTTTAAAGCAAGAAGATATGGTACTACTAACATAAGCTTTGCATTCATTGATGGACTATATAGTTGCCTTAGGGCCTTAGGATAACTATGAACCTTTGATTCGATCCAACATGAGCCTAGTGTTGGATCTTTGTCTAGGAATGGTGATTGATTTTAGTTACACGTTTAATCACATTAAAGCGTGTTTTCTTATTGGGTGTTGGACCCTACTACTCCAATTTCATGCATATCAAATAAAACAAGGAAAATGGTACTTCAAAGTAAAGAAGAGCTTATGCTCTTTTACAACATTTGATCAAAACATATTACTTTAAAGTAAAGAAGAGCTTATGCTCTTTTACAACATTTTATCATATCAAATTACAACCAAAATCTAATCTACACATTCCCATGGTTCAAACAAATTTGAGAGACGGCCTTTCACATAGCTCAATTATCGTAGGCTTAGGTTCATAATCACCCTTTAATTAATTAATGCTTTAACTAATTAAACTTGAATGCTACATTGTCATTTGGTTTTTGTATCCATAGAATTGATTTAGATGGAGCTAAATGAAATGAAAATCCAATTATCATTTAAGGATACAAAACTATTTTGTTCTCAACTAATTTGGGCCAAATGCAATAACCTCAACTTTTTGGGCTATATTGCAAAACATAAACTTTTGAGGTCACTTTGTAAAAACACAAAAGTCCACTACTTCATATAATTACAACTAGAACCCAAAAATTTCATCAAATAAAAAAACTTCATTAAAGGAGCAAAACAATTTGTCCTTTAGTGATTTTGGGCCTTTACGTAAAAACGTAAACTTTAGGGTCAAAGCACAAAAACACAAAAGTATCAAAACTTTATGTAATTGCATAAATGCCCTAAAAGTACTCCCTTTGAAGGAGTGGCCGGTCATGGTAGTGTGAGGGAGTGGTCTTTGATGAAAAACAAAGTCTTAAAGTCAAGCATGTTGAAAAGGTGATGGGTATGGTGTTGAAAAAAATAGGTATGTGTGTGTAAGATAAGTACCAATCATGTACAAAAAATTCAAACATATTTTCAACTTTCAATCACACTTTCAAAAATGTCTTGTGATTGAAAAGTCTCACCAACCAACACAAAACAAAGACTTTATGTAATCAACCAAAACTTTGAATCAAAATACCAAACCTTTTGTTCTTGGTATGAACAAGGCAAGAACATTGAAGAACATCCATGAAAACCCATAAGAGCTCAATGAATGTTTTCACTTAATAAAACTCAAATTTGCACTACTCAAAAGGGGGTTAACATCCTAGGGTACTTAGGGGGTTCCAAAAGTCACTTGAAAACACTTTTAACAAGACAAACATGAACCCAAAAATCCACCCTTTGGATTTGGCCAAATTTCCCCAGAAACAATGCACCAAATTTTTGCTCCAAAATTCATGCTCGTATGAACTACATCTACAACATTTGAGATGACAAATTTTCTAGCAAAATTTACATTCAAAGAAGAAAGATTAGAGCTTGTAACAATTACAACTTTCAAATCAAAGACTATGAACAACAAAACCCAAAAGGATTCACAAACTACTAAACCTAGTCTCTGATACCACTTGAAGGGAAAATTTGTGAAAACAAGTTCATTTGAGCAACGTCTACAACATGCAATTAGCAATTAAAGGTGGAATCATGCTTGTATGCACTCAAAAACAAAACTATAACCCATCAAAATTCAAAGACTAGTAGTTATGGTGAACCAAGACTCAACTCAAGAACAAAGTGAGTTGAGAAATCTTATACCTTTGTTGATTCCTCTTTGCATAAGCAAAGGCTAATCACCCAAGGAGAGGGCCTTCATTCCTTGCTTCTTAGCTCCATGGATTTCTTGGAGGAGAATGGTTGAAAGGATTCTCCAAGTTCCCAAACTAGAGAACCTCTAATTTTTCCACACCAAGGAGAGCATTGATGAGGAGATGAGTGACCTAGAGGAAGGAATATTGCTAGCTATGTTCCTCGAGGGTGGCTGGCCTCTTAGAGAGAAATGGAGAGATTGTGTTCTCTCCAATTTCCTCAAAGAAAACCCTAATGATGAAATGGCTATGAAGTTGCCTTTATACCATCTCACAATGGAGTTGCAAACTTTCAATAAAGGCAAGTTTCCTACCCTTCTCTATATGGTCGGCCTTAAGGGTTCATTGGGCTTTCAAGCCCTTTGTGTTTTCAAATTGTCATACAACTTGAGTTAATCGGCTTGACATTCAAATCCAATTGGGCCTTGCGGCCCAAAACTAACCCGAGGTCTATAACAAACATATTTGTTTGATTAATTAACATATTAATTAATTAATCCTAGTCATAAATAATTAAACCATTTAATTATTCTTACTCATCTTCGTTGTTTCTTCAATCTCTACCTTACACGGTGTACGATCCATTAGGTTCCTTTTAGCGAGGCATTGGGTGATTAGAACTCTTCGAATCAATTGTGAATTGAAATATACTTTCAATTCTCCCGTTAGTGTTTATACACGTTTATGGTTTCCACAAACCATGAGTGACACCTAGAAGTATTTCATGGTTACCCAAGCTAATCAGAAGAGGTGGAGAACCTATTCAGTTTAGGATTACAATGCAATACGGTCTTTCTCTAATACAATACTTTTGACCACATTGTTTGGTTTGATAGTTCATTCATGTCTACTATCCAATGTGATTCTCGTACTTATATGATTACCTTGAACGTGCTTTGGAATGACTTCCTAAATCTCATTCATACTCTGGCCAGAGATTCTTAATCATATCATAGAGTATTCTCCCTCAAACGGTTTGAAGGTTAGAGATCCCTTGTTACGCCTTCACTTGCCTCCATGGCTAAGTGGCTTAACCCCAACCATGCCGTGAACACCCTTTGACGGAGTGACTTAGACATGGTCAAAGATCAAGGACCTAACCACAAGACAACTATGATGCCTTAGGTCAAATGACTACTTTGCATTATCCCAACCATGAGTTCTCATGTGACATGAGTATGAGAACTGCTTGTTGATCGCGTTCAGTGGACTCAATCTCTATTTAGTTCCTACGTACTTGTCTTGGTGTCAGTCATACCAATGACTCGAGATCAGTCACTCTCCCTAAGAGAAGACATAACACGTACTGATCTTAACGGACTGTCAATGCCCAATTGGCAATCCTATGATTATGAACATTTGGGATATGTATAAGAAAGAGAATGGTCTCATAAATCTAAGTCTTTAGATCACATTCTCCAAATTAATTATTTCTTGGACTTATCGTTTAAGCATATAACATTTATATGAGACGACTTCAAATAATAATCTTTGCCCTTTATATTAAACTACATTAGTTTGACATGTGAAATGTCCATAAAGTATCATCATATGGTTGGTTTTAGGGCACATTTCCAACAAATGGGAGATTTTCCCAAGCATTCCTTCACATTGCTAAATGTGGACCAATAGTGCTCTGACCTAGCAAAGATGCCATTAATCCGCATCATCTTTAATGGAGGTTCTGTGTTGGCTTCCGCTACTTGGATATGCCATGCAACTGGTTTGTCAAGGTACTCATTGCACCAGCCTTCCTTCGTCAGCTCCTCGAGGTACCGTTTCCATTTCGGGCAGTTATTGGTAGTGTGACCTAGCCCTTAGTGGAATGCGCAATACTTTTTCTGATCCAGCTTGGTAAGATCACCCTTCATGGGTGGTGGTAGTTCGAACCATGGTTCATTCATGAGCTTATGGAGAATATGGCCAATCATAACTCTGAACTTGGTGAACGCCTTAGGTGTTATGTCATCTCTGTTTGGGGAACGGTCCCTATGCTTGTCCCACAGAGCGTGTTTCTCTACCAAAGCATATAAAGCTGCCAGGGTCAACTCATCGCCCATGATCAATTTCCTAAATAAATGGTGATTTGCTAGGAGCCCATTTTAGAAAGCTGAGCATGCAATGTTGTCATCGCATCGGATGATCTTTGTGCTCTTCACCTTGAACCTTTTAATGTAAGTGCGAAGTGACTCATTCGAGTCTTTTTTCATGTTGAAGAGGTGGTCAAAATTCTTCTTGATCAAGCAATAAGACGAATATTTCTTAGTGAAAACCAAGGAAAGTTCGCTGAAGTTCCAGATTGATCGAGGTGGTAGGGTAGGGAACTGGTCTTATGCCTTGCCTTGGAACGTTGTTGCAAAAATCTTGCATATGATAGCGTCATCATTGGCATAGAGGGTCATGATGCTCTGGTAGTGCATCAGGTGCCTATCCAAATCTTCATTTCATTCAAAGTGAAATTTGGCAAGCTAAACTTCTGTGATGGTTCAGTCTACTCAATCTCATCTATGAACATGACATGTTCAATACGTTGGAATTCACATAACTGCTTTGCTACGAGCCTTTGTACTTCCTCCTGGATTTGCGCCCGGTGGGGCAACAGAGCCTCGAGATGCCCCTCGTGTTGACCTGCTGGTCCATGTTGCTTTTCGGCATGTCTTGCTCGCCTGTGCCGCAGTCGTGGTGCACGTGGTTCATCCTGTGCTGCTCGTTGTCGTGTAAGGCGAGTTCTGCCAGTGGAACTTGAGCTTGACTGCTCTTATGCTTTTCTATGTCCATCATGTGGTTGCCTACTCCTATGCCTCGTAGGAGGATCTTCTTGTGGACCTAGCCATGTGTGGACGCTTATCCTAGAATGCCCTGAGTGTTCGTCGAAGTGTGGACCCAACCTCGAATGCACACTGACTCGTGAGTCGAGTCGAGGATGAACACTTATCTGCACATCTAGGCAAGAGAAGATGTTTCCTTGAGGGCCTAAATAAGAATGCATACTACCCAAACACATGGTTCATGGCAGGCTGAGCTGGAACGTCGCTGGAATGAGTTACGTTCTTCTGCCTTTGTCCTGCTTCAGGACACCTCATCTAGGGCGTGTTGTATCTTGATATGCTCGAGGAGTTAGCTCACCAAGGTGGTCTGTTATGCGAGGGCGCTTATTAAATTAGCGATCCGCTAACTCAGGTACAAAGCTTGAGCCCAGAGTGAACATTCCTGCAAAAATATGGGGTGAAAATAACCCTGAATCGATCACGGGACCGGTGGTCAGAACCTAGATCATAAGAGATGGCTTGGATTGGATTAGACTGCAGGCCGGGTCGTCGGAGCAGGTCACGGGGTGGGCCAACCCAGCTGGGTGGCTGGCACATATGTGGGGGTGCGCTAGGGTCATGTGTGGGCTTGCTGATGCTGGGCTGCGCCATGCTCCTCACAAGCTTGGGCTCGGTTGGCAGCCATGTAGGCTCGAACTACCTCGGTAGCGAGCTAGGCCTAGGTTGTTGTGGTCTAAACTATTGGATGGGCTTTGGCTATTATGGCTTAGGCTAGTGGATGGGCTACCTGCCTATGGGCTAGTGGATGGACCTGGGCTTCCTGCTCAGGGTTTTGGTCCTTGCGCTGGAAGGGCAGCAATGTGGGGGCCTAGGCCATGGTTGCTGGGTCATGGCAGTGGTGGTGATGCGGCTCTGTGGTGGTGGGGCTCCTCTTGCCATCACCTTAAGCCTTAAGGACCTCCATCGTGGGGCTACGTCCTCATCTCCACTCTCTGATCCAAATCCTTGTATGTATGGAGTTCCGTTCATCGTGGTTTCTGAATTTCCTACCATTGTATCTTTTCTCCAGGGATTGATCAAGAAACTTTTCTAGGAAAAATTAATTGATACGACATAACAAAAAAATTCCAAGAAACCAAATGTAAGAGGCTTCTTCGAGTATTTGAATCCCCTCTAAATGAAAGCACCAATTTATCGATGCAAATTTTCGTCGTCTTCGATCTTGACGAAATGCACCTACAAAGCAATTAACACCTTTGATCAAGGACATAAGCCTCACGTGCCCACGAGGTGGTGGGGGTTAGGCCAATGGATCTCCGATGCCTAAGTCAGTTTCTCTTAGGAGAATAAAGTGTTTATGGCTTTTTAGGGTTGCAAAAAGCTTGTCGAAATTTGGTAGAATATGGGGTATTTATACGGACAGGGCCGACCATAGTGTTAGGGTTTATGGAGAAATATTATCAAGATATTAAATAGGAAATAATATCTTGAGATAATGTAGTAATTATCCCTAATTGATTTAAATTGGGTAATTAATCCTTATCTTTAATGCTTTGACTTTTTCTTGCCAAGGGCAGGCAAGCTATGGGTAGTCGTATTCAGCTGCTGGGACTTTCAGGGGTGCGAGCTATGAGTGGGAGCATCTAAGAAGCCTGCCCATTTATTGAGGGCAATCTTGTCTTTCTTAAGCAAAAGTCCACGTGTCGCTTCTATAATTTTTGGGATTATTTTAGGCTCCATAAGTACTTCTTTAGGTGAAATGAGTAACTCAGAAGAGTGTAGAAATTACTCATTCTACCACCAAATTAGGAAAGAGAAAGTGGTTGTAGCTTTGGAAAATATAAAGCATAGAAGAGCAGTGGGTCCTGACGATGTATCGATCAAAGTGTGGAAGGTCTTGGGAGAGTCGTGTATAGCATGGTTCACAAATTTTTTCAATAAGATTTTGAAAAACTAAGAAGATGCCAAATGAGTGGAGAAAAAGCACCTTGATGCATATCTACAAGAATAAGGGCGACTTGCAAAATTACATAAACTATAGGGCTATTAAGTTAATGAGTCAAACGTTGAGCATAGACTAAGGCAAGAGATACTGATCTCAGACAATCACTTCGAGTTCATGCCAGGGTGCTCGACAATGGAGGCAATCTATCTCTAATAGATATCGATGAAATGATATAGATAGATGATGAGTCAATATTATACTATATATTTTACCCTTATCTTAGTATTCATTTATTGGTTATTTTGGTGAGATTTTGATACTTTGAATTATATTTCTAAAGTAGGACATTTGATTTCCTCTTGAGAAAAAAGTAGTCAAACGGATGAATTTTGAAGTGATTCCAAGTGGAGGATGTTCGTGAGTCTGTTGACATGTTCGTATCAAAGTTTTAGATTTTTCTACAAAGTGGTTTATTTATGGCGATGAAATAAAGGAGCAGCACGCAGTGCTGTCAAAGTGACATTTTGGCTTATGTGGGCTTTTTGGCATCCAAGATGCAATCTTTTGTGTTTAAGACCTTTTGCAATTATGTTCGGGACATCTCAAGCTTTAATTCTAGTCATTTTGGGCCAGTTTTGGAGCCTTGAAGATTCAGAAACGTGGCTATTTTGATGCTGTGCAGAATTTGGGCAAAATTTACTAGTCAATTTAGGATTATGTTTCCCTAATTTATTTTAATTTATTTCGTTTCTTAGTATGATTCTAAGACCTTTTCTAGGTACCGTTTTATTTTCTAGTAGTATAAATAAGGCTTTTTAGCCAATAGGGTTTAAGAAAAAGAAAGGAAAAGAACATATAACACATTTGGAGAACTTTACTAGGCTTTGACGATTTGTATTTCAAGGTGTTTTCTATCCTTGTTTTTAATAATATTTTATTTTATGATTGTTCATAACTAATTTTCGTTTACTAGGGTGAGGCCACGAGCCTTAGCAAGAATATGTAGTTTGTTTTCAATTTACTTGTGATATTATGCATCCAGGTTTTGAATTATTAATCATCGGTTTAAACTATCTAATTATCTTAATGCTTAGCTACCATTAGGATATTTAGAAAAGTAATTTGATGCAATTTTGGTCAGAGGACGGTCCCTGAAATTGATGAAGGCTTCTTGTGGTTAATATGTGCAAGTTCACTTAGGATGAATAGCATGCATATTTAGATTTGATCTGAATATCACAAACAGGTTGCATGTTTGATATACGCTCTATGTTGGGGGTCCAAGTAGGCATACTTTAGGAAAACCTAACCTTCAAAATATGCATGTGTAATTCATAAGTAATAGAAAGAATTACATAGAATTGTGAAGGTGACAGCAGAATCCTAGGCTTTGACAATTTAATTTTGAATAACTGTTTTCTTTTAGTTTATTTTATTTTTTTCACTTTATTTAATTATTTTCTATTAAATTCGTTTTTATTATTTGAAATCACAAAATCACTTTTTTTTTTCAAAACTTCATTTTAAGTAATTAATAAGATTTGGTTTGATACAAATTATTCAGTCAATCCCTGTGGAGAACGACCTTGCTAGAGTCATCTATACTACAATTACCTTATACTCATGCAAGTATTTTAGTGTTTTTTATCCCTACTTTTGTAGGTAATAAAAATCCCTATCAAGAAATGCAAAAGAATTTGCACATGGTCCAAACATAAATACTTTTGAGGATCCTAGAGAAGAAAGGAGTACGAGTAGCATATATCCAAGCAATAAATTATATGTATGATGGAGGAAGAACTGCAGTAAGAGCTCAAGAAGGACAAACTGAAGGCTTTCCCGTAAGCATAGGGTTATACTAAGGCTGCTTTAAGTCCTTACCTTTTTTCATTGACAATGGATGAATTAACGGGATATATTTACAATAATATTCTTTGGTGTATGTTTTTCACAGATTAATAATGCTAATAGATGAAACGTAGGAGGGCGTAAATGCGAAGCCTAACCTTTGGTGGGAAGTGTTGGAATTTAAAAATCTTCGCCTAAGTAGATCAAAGACAGAGTATATGGAATGGAAGTTCAGTGGACCGGAACGAAGGTCCAAATGAGATAGGAATGAGGATTGGAGATTAGGAAGTAGCAAAGAGTTGCAAAAAACAAAGAATTGGATGGAGATCTCAATTATAGAGCATAAGTTGGATGGATGAAGTGGAAGAGTCCTTTGGGTGTGTTATGCGACTGTGGTTTAGGTGTATTTTTTCTATGATGTCAAACTCTATCACACTCTTATTTAAAGTAGATTCCCCTAAAAGAAGTAGAGTAGTTCCGGTGCAACCACATATATCCTATGTTCATGAATTAAATTCATTTTGCTACGGCTAAGATGTAGCCTAGCCATGAATACTCCAAGTGTATAATTATATTGATTTTTTATTTGTTGAGTGTTCGTTACTATTTTTAGTGCTTGCAATTAACTGGTCAATAATTGTTTGATTAGAAGAATTAGGTTGAAATTGGAACGAGATATCTAATATATAGCTTCTTGTAGTGAATGTGATGTCTTGAATGAATGCCAGAAATGGACTACCATAATTCATGTAGTTTTTCTTGTGGATTTTTCATAGTAGGTTGAAATCGGACAAATCAAGATCTTAGAAGTGCAAGAATGAATCTTCTACTGGTGGAGATTCAAGTGTGCTTTGGAACTTAATGTCAGCCCCTATAAAAATCTGCACTCGACGAAGCTTCAGAAATCGAAGAGGCGCCTGCTCAGAAATCGAATAGGCGTTTGCTTTCTCAAAAGCTGAGCTGCTTAGAGATCACGAGGGTTGATCTCAGAAATCGAAGAGGCGTTTGCTTTCTCAAAAGTTGGGCTGCTCAAAGACCACGAAGGCCGATCTCAGAAATCGAAGAGGCGCTCGCTTTCTCAAAAGCTGGGCTCCCCAGAGATCACGAGGGCCGATCTCAAAAATCGAAGAGGCACCTACTTTTCCAGCCTTGTCAGCACCTGTCACACGCACACTCAGCTTTGCGGAAATTATGGGCATTCTGTCGAAGACTTATGGGGAAGTAGAAAACACATGAATCTTACTGTTCAATCACCCACTTCCCACACGCAACAATAGCTCATGGGTACCACAGATAACTTTGCCAAAGTTCTCTGCCAAAGTTGAGCACGTGAAGCTTGCAGCTCCCACTACATCGCTCTGACCAAGAAGGGTAAAAGAATAGCAAAGAAACAGCACTAACAAAGTTTAGACCCATAAATTTTGAAGGTCTAGCTACCATATTATTACCCACAAGGGTAAAGGAACAGTACCACTGCTGGATAATTGGAAAGTCCCTGTGTGTCAACCTCTGTGCTTCGTGGCAAGGTAGACTAGCAAACATGCCCAACCTTTACTCACATTCGAGAAAACACTCCCAATAAGATTGCTTGCTCCAAAATCGAAGAGGCACCGTCCTCCGAATCTCGAGAGCCAGACTACCAACATGACTACTTTATTAAAAATCGAAGAGAGGGTAAAGGAACAGTACCATTGCTGGATAATTGGAAAGTCCCTGTGTGTCAACCTCTGTGCTTCGTGGCAAGGTAGACTAGCAAACATGCCCAACCTTTACTCACATTCGAGAAAACACTCCCAACAAGATTGCTTGCTCCAAAATCGAAGAGGCACCGCCTTCCGAATCTCGAGAGCCAGACTCCCAACATGATTACTTTCTCAAAAATCGAAGAGACACTGCTCCCCGAATCTTCGAGAGCCAGACCCCCAGCATGATTGCTTTCTCAAAAATCGATGAGGCATCGTTCTCCAAATCAATCGAAGAGGCGCTCGCTTTCTCAAAAGCTGGGCTGCTCAGAGACCACGAGGGCCGATCTCAGAAATCGAAGAGGCACCTACTTTTCTAGCCTTGTCAGCACCTGTCACACGCACACTCAGCTTTGCAGAAATTATGGGCATTCTGTCGAAGATTTCTGGTGAAGTAGAAAGCACATGAATCTTACTGTTCAATTACCCACTTCCCACACGCAACAATAGCTCATGGGTACCACAGATAACTTTGCCAAAGTTCTCTGCCAAAGTTGAGCATGTGAAGCTTGCAGCTCCCACTAAATCGCTCTGACCAAGAAAGGTAAAAGAATAGCAAAGAAACAGCACTAACAAAGTTTAGACACATAAATTTTGAAGGTCTAGCTACCATATTATTACCCACAAGGGTAAAGGAACAGTACCACTGCTGGATAATTGGAAAGTCCCTGTGTGTTTCGTGGCAAGGTAGACTAGCAAACATGCCCAACCTTTACTCACATTCGAGAAAACACTCCCAACAAGATTGCTTGCTCCAAAATCGAAGAGGCACCGTCCTCCGAATCTCGAGAGCCAGACTCCCAACATGACTACTTTCTCAAAATCGAAGAGAGGGTAAAGGAACAGTACCATTGCTGGATAATTGGAAAGTCCCTGTGTGTCAACCTTTGTGCTTCGTGGCAAGGTAGACTAGCAAACATGCCCAACCTTTACTCACATTCGAGACAACACTCCCAACAAGATTGCTTGCTCCAAAATCGAAGAGGCACCACCATCCGAATCTCGAGAGCCAGACTCCCAACATGATTACTTCCTCAAAAATTGAAGAGACACTGCTCTCCGAATCTCGAGAGCCAGACCCCCAGCATGATTGCTTTCTCAAAAATCGAAGAGGCATCGTTCTTCGAATCTCGAGAGCCAGATACCACAGACCACTTTTTCAAAGTGCTCTGACAGAGTTAAAACATGTGAAACTGACAGCTCCCACTACCGTGCTATGACCAAGCAGGGTAAAGGAATAGCATTACTACTTGTTGTTAGGGAGACTCCTATATATGTCGACCTCCACCCCCAACGGACAGGCAGACCTGCAAAAATGCTCAACCCTTCATCATATCTGAGAGGGCACTCCCAACGAAGCCTTTCGAAATATTCAGCTTTCTTTCCCCCCGATAATACCTCTGCAAACAAGCTATACTAGAGCAAGAATATCTCATATCATCAGGGTTAAAAGCAAGAGTATCCCATATCATGCTTTTTCCCTGTCTTTTCCTTTGGCCTTGTTTTTACCTGCAAGACAAGGAGAAAGAGAGCAATCAGTCAGCACTTGGAATCAAGCTTCCAGCCAGGAACTGACTGCCTGGAACCCCTTACCTGATTACTTACCTGGCATTGCTCTCGAGTACTCATCTTCAACATCTTATGTTTCCAGGGAAGATTCCGCATCTGCTTGAGGAACAGATAGGGCAAGTGCGAAGGATACAAGGAAGCATGTGGAGACAAGCGTAACAGCACACGTGCCGATACATCCATTACTCTGTCAAAAGCAAAAGTATCCCATATCAGCAGGGTGGAACGTACTCTAGATTTGATGGACTTGTTTTGACCCTCAAATTCTTCAGTCGGCCTTATACTCTGGAGGAAACCAGAAAACCCTCCAGCTCAGTTCAAGAATAAGCCTGTGGAAAGTTACTTCTTCAAAAGCAAAAGTATCTCATATCATCTCTTCTCATTTTTCTTCTCTTTATCCTTCATGCTGTTGCAAGATGGGGAGAAAGTGAACAATCAGTCGGAACTCTGATTGCTTACCTTGTCTGTCACCTCTTTCAGCAGACCCCCTAGCTCGGCGACTTGGGGGACTCCTACTACATGGTTTGTATCGCGCTTGACCAAGCCTGAAACTACAAGTAAGCTTCAAGTGAAATTGATACATTACCTTGTGCATCTCCACCAGTTAAAGATACCACCCCTAGATGGAGGAAAAGTACTTCCAGAGAAGATGCCACATCTACCTATGAGACTATTAAGGCAAGTCAAGACGACACCACACTCCGATACTTAGAAGTTTCGTGATTACGAGATCATTCTCCCACAATATTTCCTAATGTCATTTGTACTAAATCATTCACTTGTACTCACTAAAGGAGAGCTTGAACCTATGTACTTGTGTAAACCCTTCACAATTAATGAGAACTCTTCTATTCCGTGGACGTAGCCAATCTGGGTGAACCACGTACATCTTGTGTTTGCTTTCCTATCTCTATCCATTTATATACTTATCCACACTAATGACCGGAGCAATCTAGCGAAGATCACAAAAAGCGACCGTTTTCGCTACCTAGGATCTATCTTGCAAGAGAACGGAGAATTAGATGGAGATCTCAACCATAGAATACGAGCTGGATGGATGAAGTGTAAGAGCGCATCCGGCGTGTTGTGTGACCGTCGTAGGCCACTGAAGCTCAAGGGAAAATTTTATAGGACGGCAATAAGGCCAGCGATGTTGTATGGCATAGAATGTTGGGCGGTGAAGCATCAACACGTACACAAAATGGGTGTAGCGGAGATGAGGATGCTTCGTGGGATGTGTGGGCACACGAGAAAGGATAAGATTGGGAATGAGGATATCCGAGGTAAAGTAGGAGTAGCCGAAATTGTAGGAAAGATGAGAGAAAATCGGCTCCGGTGATTTGGACATGTGCAAAGAAGGCCGACTGACGCTCCGGTTCGAAGATGTGACTACGGGACAAAGGTTCAGGGCCGAAGGGGTAGAGGAAGACCTAGGAAAACTTTGGAAGAGACTCTAAGAAAAGACTTAGAGTACTTGGATCTAACGGAGGACATGACACAAAACCGAGCGCAATGGCGTTCTAGGATTCATATAGCCGACCCCACTTAGTGGGAAAAGGCTTTGTTGTTGTTGTTGTTGTTGTATTGCTTGGAAAAGAATTGGTTGTCAGTCAGGAATACTTTTAGTTGAGGATGGAAAGGAATATCAAATAATTTAGGGTAAATCAATTGTCAACATGCCTAGGTTAATATGCTATAGATTTCAAGTGGGATTGGTTAGGTTAAGTCGGCATCTTATGAAGGAAGATTTTGTGAAAACATGTTCATTGAAGCAACATCTATTAGCATGCAATTAACAATTAAAGGCGGAATCATGCTTGCATGCACTTAAAAACAAAACATTAACCATGAAATTCAAAGCCTAGTAGATTGGTGAACCAAGACTCAACTCAAATAAAAGTGAGTTGAGAAATTTATACCTTTGTAGATTCCTCTTTGCATAAGCAAAGGGTAATCACCCAAGGAGAGGGCCTCCAAGTTCCCAAAATTGAGAACCTCTAAGTTTCCACACCAAGGATAGATTGATGAAGAAATGAGTGACCTAGAGGAAGCAAGATTGCTAGTTAATTTCCTCTAGGGTGGCCGGCCTCTTTAGAGAGAAAAGAGAGCTTTGTGTTCTCATCTTTTCTCCAAAAAGAAACCCTAAATGAATTTTGGCTATAAAGTCACATTTATACCTTAATTCATTGGAGTGGTAAACTTGTAAATAAGTCCAAAACCCACTCCATCTCTAAATGGCCGGCCATTGGGTTTCATTGGGCTTTTAGGGCCTTTGTGAATTATTAGTCATTAAGTTGTCATACAACTTAAGTCAATGGGCTTGACGTTTGAAGCCCATTGGGCCTTGAGGCCCAAAACTAACCCGTGGTCTTTTAACGAACTTATTCGTTTGATTAATTAACATATTAATTAATCCTTGCCATAAATAATTAAACCATTTAATTATTCTTACTCATCTCCGTTATTTCTTCAATCTTTACCTTACACGGTGTACGATCCATTAGGTTCCTTTTAGCGAGGCAGTGGGCGATTAGAACTCTTTCAAACCGATTGTGAATTGAAACTTACTTTCAATTCTCCCTTTAGTGATTATACACGTTTAGGGCTTTCACAAACCATGAGTGACACCTAGCAGTATATCATGGTTACCCAAGCTAATCAGAAGAGGTGGAGAACCTATTCAGTTTAGGATTACAAATGCAATACGGTCTTTCTCTAATACAATACTCTTAACCACATTGTTTGGTTTGATAGTTTATTCATGTCTACTATCCAATGTGATTCGTTTACTTATATGATTACCTTGAATGTGATTTGGAACGCCTTCCTAAATCTCATTCATACTCTGATCAGAGATTTTCAATCATATCATAGAGTATTCTCCCCCAAACGGTTTGAAGGTTAGAGATCCCTTGTTGCGCATTCAATTGCCTCCATGGCTAAGTGGCTTAACCCCAACGATGCCGTGGACACCCGCGGATGGGGTGACTTTGACATAATCAAAGATCAAGGACTTAACCACCAGACAACTGTGATGCCTCAGGTCAAAGGACTACTTTGTATTATCCCAACCATGAGTTCTCATGTGACATGAATATGAGAACTCTTCGTTGATCGTGTTCAGTGAACTCATTCTCTATTGAGCACCTACGTACTTGTCTTGATGTCACACACACCAATGACTCGAGACTAGTCACTCTCCCTGAGAGAAGACACAACACGTACTGATCTTAACGGACTATCAATGCCCAATCGGCAATCCTATGATCAGGAACGTTTAGGATATGTCTACGAAAGAATGGTCTCATGAATCTAACTTCTTTAGATTGCATTCTCCCAATCACATATTCCTTGGACTTATCGTTTAAGCATATAACATTTATATGAGACGGCTCAAACAATAATCTTTGCCCCTTTATATTTAAACTACATTAGTTTAACTTTGTGAAATGTCTGTAAAGTATCATCATATGATTGGTTTTAGGGCACATTTCCAACATCTTAATGATTTATTTATGTCGCTTTATTTTCATTCATCTTTCATATTTATTTGCATTAAGTCCTTTGCATGTCTAATTTGTCATCTTAATTCTTGTTTTATTTATTTTTTATATATTACGATATTAAATTTAAATTAAGAAAAAATTAGTATCTGTTGACAAAAATCTTATTAGTTTTTAAATTTTGATCAAAGTCCCTAACATTAATATATTAATGAATTACATGTAAGTTACATAATTTTTATAACAAAAATTAGTAATTGATTTAGAGTTTTAATACTCACCCTTTTTTTAGTACAAGATATATTTTACACTATGGGGAGGGGGAGTTCAGTTAAGCCACAAAATGGGCAACCTAATTTGGTATCGAATTCGCTATCTACGAGATTCAAACCTAAAACCTCTCACTTACGAGTAAAGAGGAATAGCACCAAACTGTAGTACTAACTGGCTACTCATACTGACACACCCCGACCCCTATCGAGGCATGTTGGCCGTCACATGATGGTGACGTAGCCATGTTTGCTGTGCGGAAGTGAGCGTGATATAAAAATATGGATAAATGAAAAACAACTAACTAATTTACACTAGACTAGCATATCAGTGCGAGGAAAGTGTTTAGAGAGTAGTACACACATAACCAGAGCGTAGTTATCAAAATGCAATCCAAAAGTCGAATTACTAGTTATACAAATCATAAAAGAAACCTTACACTGATGGATGTCTGTCAGAACCGCCGTGGAGTCCTCGTGAGCCACCAACAAGAACTTCTATCTAGAACCTGAAGGGGCGCAAAATAGAAAGTGTGAGTGGGCAAAAATAAAGCGTTTCAAAACAATTTATCTTTCCAAAAGTAATAACCCCTCACTATAAAACCTGTATAATTTCCCAGAAAATAGTACTACGTACGAATATAAGAACCATGCTCGAGAGTAGCAAAATCCACATATATGCCATGTCAATCATCTCCATAATGCATAAGTAAGCCAAGTGAAATGAATCAATATAAAATGACATATCAGCCTGAGTCACCTAACATGACCTGTACGGCTGAGTCTATAACTCATCAGTCAAGTCCTGCACATGAGTCGAAACCACCTACTATGGTCTGTACGACAGGTTATGTGTAAATGAATATGCTCAAATGCTACGATCACGTGAAGGCTGTGCGAAGTATCACAAGTCACCTGCGAGTCTGAACCACCTAATGTGGCACCTGCCTTTGATCCAAGGTGAGTGTACGGTACGGGAGGTGAATGATCACGTGAAGGCTAGGCCCTGACCTCGAGCGGAGCACTAACACCGGGGTGCAAGACAATGAATTACGCACAACAACTCATCATTAACTACTATGTAATCATACCAACCATGTGTATTCACCTGAACTTACCTTGGCCTCCGTAATAGCATGCAATATTATGCAAAGCGTTGATGCACAAAATCAGCGAGGACTTTGGTACAACAGAAAGTGTTGAGTTTGTGACCTTCGCTAGATTGCTCCGGTCACTAGTGTAGATAAGTATGTAAATGGATAGAGATAGGGAAGCAAACACAAGATGTACGTGGTTCACCCAGATTGGCTACATCCACGGGGTAGAGGAGTTCTCATTAATTGTGAAGGGTTTACACAAGTACATAGGTTCAAGCTCTCCTTTAGTGAGTACAAGTGAATGATTTAGTATAAATGACATTCGGCAATATTGTGAGAGAATGATCTCTATTTATAGAAGAGAGTTTCTAGTTTCATTCTGACATTGACACTGTCGTGTTATGATTGGTTTCTGATGCTGACACGTGTCGCGCTATGATTGGCTTCTAATGTCGACACGTGTCGCGCTGTGATTGGTCTCCTGGTTGGAGGGAAACTCTTCTGGGTCCTTGATGGTATAACGTTGACCGGTGCTCAATAGTTTCAGGATTGGTCAAGTATGGTACAAACAGTGCTCCCCTAAGTTCCTGAGTGAAGGAAGCTCCTCGGTTAGGGACTTGCAAGATCCAAGCCATTGAGTAATCACGAAACTTCTAAGTACCAAAGTGTTGTATCATTTTCACTTGGTTTATGTGTCTCATATGTAGATGTGGCATCTTCTCTGGAAGTACTTTTCCTCCATCCAGGTTGGTATCTTTAACCGATGAAGATGCACAAGGTAATGTATCAATTTTACTTGAAGCTTACTTGTAGTTTCGGGCTTGGTCAAGTGTGATACAGAACCCTATAGTATGAGTCTTCCAAGTCGCCGAGCTAAGAGATTTGCCGAAAGAGGTAACAGACAAGTTAAGCAATAAGACTTCTAAGCAAGCTACCTGGATCGGAGGTTCGACTTCGGCTTCCGGTTGATTGTTCTCCTTCTCCTTGTGTCGTAAACGGGAACAAGGATAAGGAGAAGCAAATGGAGAAGAGATGATATGAGATATTTTTGCTTTTGAAGAAGTAACTTTCTACAGGCTTATTCTTGAACTGGGCTGGAGGGTTTTCTGGTTTCCTCCAGAGTATAAGGCCGACTCAAGAATTTAAGTATCAAAACAAGTCCATCAAATCAAGAGTGTATTTGACCTTGATGATATGGGATAATTTTGCTGTTGACGAAGTAATAGATGAATCAGCATGTGTTCTGTTGCGCTTGTCTCCACATGCATCCTTGTATCATTCTTACTTGCCCTATCTGTTCCTCAGGCAGATGTGGTGTCTTTTTTGGAAGCATAAGATGTTGAAGATGAGTACTTGAGAGCAATGCCAGGTAAGTAATCAGGCAAGGGGTTCCAGGCAGTCAGTCCCTGACTGGAAGTTTGATTCCAAGTGTTGACCGATTGCTTTCTTTCTCCTTGTCTTACAGGTAAGAACAAGGGCAAAGGAAAAGACAGGGAAAAAGCATGATATGAGATACTCTTGCTTTTGACCCTGATGATATGATATACTCTTGCTCTGGTGTGGCTGGTTTGCATAGGTATTATTGGGGGGGAAGAAAGCTGAGTATTTCGAGAGGCTTCGTTGGGAGTGCCCTTTTAGATATGAGGAAGAGTTGAGCATTTTTATAGGTCTGCCTGTCTGTGGAGGATGGAGGTCGACATATATTGGAGTCTCCCTAACAACAAGTAGTAATGCTATTCCTCTATCCTTCTTGGTCGTAGCAATGTAGTGGGAGCTGCAAGCTTCATGTGTTTTAACTTTGTCAGAGCACTTTGAAAAAGTGGTATTTGGTATCTAGAAAGCTGATGTTGCATGTGAAGATTGCAGACAAGCTTTATCCAAGGAAATCTAGCTCTCGAAGTTTGAAGAGCGATGCCTCTTCGGTTTTCGAACAAGCAATCCTGTCGGGGATCTGGCTCTTGCGATTCAGAGAATGGTGCCTCTTCGATTTTTGAGAAAGCAATCCTGTTGGGAGTCTGACTCTTGAGATTTGGAGAGCAGTGTCTTTTCGATTTTTGAGAAAGTAATCATGTTGGGTGTCTGGCTATCGAGATTCAGAGAGTGGTTCCTCTTCAATTTTTGAGGAAGCAATCTTGTTGGGAGTGTTTTCTCGAATGTGAGTAAAGGTTGGGCCCATTTGCCAGTCTGTCATGCCACGGAGCACGGAGGTTGACACACATTGGGACTTTCTAGTTATCAAGTAGTGGTGCTGTTGCTTTACCCTTGTGGGTAATAGTAGGGTAGCTGGACCTTCAAAATTTATGTGTCTAAACTTTGTCAGAGATCTTTAGCAAAGTTATCTGTGGTACCCAAGGAGCTGATGTTGCATGTGGAAAGTGGTGCGTCTTCAAAATCCGGAGAGTGGTGTCTCTTCGGAATCTGGAGAGTGGTGCCTCTTCGATTTTTGAACCAACGGCCCTGTTGCCTTTTCTTTTATAAGGGCACCAATTGTGTGCAAGGAGTACATTCAGAGAGTTATTGCTTATAGGAATTTTCCCCTTACTTCAGAGATTTATTGCACCTCATTTCTCCTTCATCATTTCTGAGAATGTCTGGCCCATCCGACCGTCGTTTTGACTTGAACTTTGGTGAAGAGGCATCCATGCCTTCTCAAGACAACATATGACGCCCATCCTTCTTATCCCCTACTGGTTCTCTTACCGTTGGGGACTCTGTGATGAAGAATGATATGACCGCTGCGGTGGTAGCCAGGAACCTTCCCATTCCCAAAGATAACAGACTACTTTCTAAACGGTCTACTGAGTTGGTTGTTAAGGATTCTCTGGCTCTCAGTGTTCAGTGTGCAAGTTATGTGTCTAATATGGCTCAACGCCTATTTGCTCGAACCCGCCAAGTTGAATCATCGGCGGCTGAAGTGATAAGTCTCAAACAGGAGATCAGAGGGCTCAAGCATGAGAATAAACAGTTGCACAGGCTGGCACTTAACTATGCTACAAACATGAAAAGGATGCTCGACCAGCTGCAGGAATCTGATGGTCAGATTTTGCTTGATCATTAGAGGTTTGTGGGTTTGTTCCAAAGGCATTTATTGCCTTCGTCTTTTGAGGCTGTACCGCGTAATGAAGCTCCGAATGATCAATCTTCGGTGCCTACTTCTTTTGGGGATCTGCCCAGTACTGAGGCTCCGAATGATCACCCTCTGGTGCCTACTCTTTCTGGCGCTCTGCCGACTGCTGAGACTTCTCATGAGCAACCTTTATGAAGGCTCCCTTTTGTTTGTTTATTTTGATTCATGTATATGTACATATTTGTACCTTATCAGAGATATCAATAAACAAGCTTTGCTTCATTTCAACGTATTGTCTTAAATACACCAAGGCCTTCTTCACTAAGTTCTTTGAATTTTTTCTTTTGTTGAAGTTTTGAGAGTAAAGGATGTATGTTGAGGTAGTGCTCCCTTAATTTCCCAAGTGAGGAAAACTTCTCGGTTGGAGACTTGAAAAATCCAAGTCACTAAGTGGTCATAAGACTTTTGAGTATCAAGGTGAAGTAGCCTATGGTAGGTGTCCCCCAAGTCTCCGGTCGAGGGAGTTGAAGAATGAGGCATTTCCTTTCTAAGTGGTAGCCCAAAACTCCTCCTTCATATATATTTGTTATGAAACTTGTTAGGCCCAAAGAAGATGAGGCCTAGGCAATATTTTTTTTTTGAATTTGTTTTTCGTTTTGAATTTTTGAATTTTTGAATTTTTGAAGTTTTGAATTTTCGAATTTCCGAAAATATATATATATATATATTTTTTAAGCTTTGTAGGTGAAGCTTTGGTGTTGAAGCTTTGTAGGTGAAGCTTTGAGATTGAAGCTTTGTTGGGCACCATGAATTGATTTTGCTTCACACTATCTTGATCAAGATAGTGTGAAGCTTTTGTAGGTGAAGCTTTTGTGTTGAAGCTTTGTCGGTGAAGCTTTTGTGGGTCAAGCTTTTGTGGGTCAAGCTTTTGTAGGTCAAGCTTTTGTGGGTCAAGCTTTTATGGGTGAAGCTTTTGTAGGTGAAACTTTTGTGGGTCAAGCTTTTGTGGGTCAAGCTTTTGTGTTGAAGCTTTTGTAGGTGAAGCTTTGGAGTTGAAGCTTTGTAGGTGAAGCTTTGGAGTTGAAGCTTTTGTTGGGTACCATGAATTGATTTTGCTTCACACTATCTTGATCAAGATAGTGTGAAGCTTTTGAGAATTTGTAGTTGTCCTCCATTGATGAAGCTTTTGTTGGTGAAGCTTTGGAGTTGAAGCTTTTTTTTAATTTCCTTTTTTTTTTTCTTTTTTTTTGGGAAATTAGAAATTTGAAAATTTGGAAGAGACAACATATACAAATTTTGCTTCCACCTTGTTGGGCAAGAGATTGTGATGCAAGCCACACCTTGTAGTAGTCGAAGGTTTGGATGAACCATATAAATTGAATTTTCTTCGAACAGTCATGAATTTGCTTCGAAGGTTTGAGAATTGTAGTTGCCTTCCATTGATGAAGTTTTTGTTGGCACCATAAATTGGGTTTGCTTCACACTGTGTTGATCAAGAGTGTGTGAAGCTTTTGAGAATTATGGTTGAACTCTTTTGATGAAGCTCTTGTTGGCACCATAAATTGGTTTTGCTTCACACTGTCTTGATCAAGAGTTCGTGAAGCTTTTGAGAATTGTGGTTGCCCTCCATTGATGAAGCTCTTGTTGGCACCATAAATTGATTTTGTTCACACTGTCTTAATCAAAAGTGTGTGAAGCTTTTGAGAATTGTGGTTGCCCTCCTTTGATGAAGCTCTTGTTGGCACCATAACTGGGTTTTGCTTCACACTATCTTGATCAAGAGTGTGTGAAGCTTTTGAGAATTGTGGTTGCCTTCCATTGATGAAGCTCTTGTTGGCACCATAAATTGATTTTGCTTCATACTGTCTTGATCAAGAGTGTGTGAAGTTTTCTACGAGTTGTAATGTTTGCATTGTTACAGTGGGGAAATGTTTGAAGTAGATGCAAGAAGGCTAAATGGCTTGATCTTCGTATGCCATGCACTGAAGTTGTTGTTGGCTTGCAATAAGGCTTTGTTGGTGACTATAACTCTTGTTGGGCATAAGTGCTCCCCTAGTTGAGTTGTCAAGCTTGAGGGTTTTTTATTATTTGTGAATGCTAGGAGTTCATATGTACAAGTTGTACCACTCGTCTTCTGGTAGGTGGAATGAATGGTGAGTTGTTTTCATCACTTGGTTGGTGGTACGAATGTGAGTTCATTCATCACCTTTCATCACATTTTATCACCTGGTTGGTGGCACGAAGATAAGTTCCTTCTTCCCCTGGTTGGTGGCATGAATGGCAAGTTGCCAAATGATATTAGAGTATGGGTTGTACATTTCATCACCTAGTTAGTGGCATGAAGGAGAGTATGGGTTGTACATTTCATCACTTGGTTGGTGGCATGAAGATGAGTTCCTTCTTCACCTGGTTGATGGCATGAAAGAGAGTATAGGTTGTACATTTCTGAAGGATGATTTTGTGAAAACATGTTCATTTGAATAACATCTATAGCATGCATTTAAAAATTAAAAGGCGGAATCATGCTTGCATGCATTCAAAAACAAAACATTACCCATGAAATTCAAAGCCTAGTAGATTGGTGAACCAAGACTCAACTCAAAACAAAGTAAGTTGAGAAATATATACCTTTGTAGATTCCTGTTTGCATAAGCAAAGGCTAATCACCTAAAGAGAGGGCCTTCATTCCTTGCTTCTTAGATCCATGGATTTGGATGGAAGAATATGGTTCTCTAAGTTCCCAAAATTGAGAACCTCTAAGTCTCCACACCAAGGTTAGATTTAAGTAGAAATGAGTGACCTTGGAGGAGTAGGATTGCTAAATACACCCTCTAAGGGGGCCGGCCTCCTAGAGAGAAAAGAAGAGACATGTTCTCTCCAATTTTCTCCAAAAGAACCCTTTTTGAATTTTAGGCTATAAAGTTCTTTATATAGTCACTTCTTTAAATGACCTAAAGAACCAAAAACCCTAATTCAACACACATGGCCGGCCACATAAGGGATTTGGGCTTTTGGGCCTTTGTGAATCTTTATTCATTAAATTGTCATACAACTTAAGTCAATGGCTTGACGTTCGAAGCCCATTGGGCCTTAAGGTCCAAAACTATCCCGAGGTCTTTAACGAACTTATTCGTTTGATTAATTAACATATTAATTAATCCTTGCCATAAATAATTAAACCATTTAATTATTCCTACTCATCTCCATTGTTTCTTCAATCTCCACCTTACACGGTGTACGATCCATTAGGTTCCTTTTAGCTAGGCAGTGGGCGATTAAAACTCTTTAAAATCGATTGTGAATTGAAACTTACTTTCAATTCTCCCTTTAGTGTTTATACACGTTTAGGGCTTCCACAAACCAAGAGTGACACCTAGCAGCATATCATGGTTACCCAAGCTAATCAGAAGAGGTAGAGAACCTATTCAGTTTAGGATTACAAATGCAATACGGTCTTTCTCTAATACAATACTCTTGACCACATTGTTTGGTTTGATAGTTTATTCATGTCTACTATCCAATGTGATTCGTGTGCTTATATGATTACCTTAAATGTGATTTGGAATGACTTTCCTAAATCTCATTCATACTCTGGCCAGAGGTTCTAAATCATATCATAGAGTATTCTCCCCCACACTGTTTGAAGGTTAGAGATCCCTTGTTGCTCATTCACTTGCCTCCATAGCTAAGTGGCTTACCTCAACGATGCCGTGGACACCCGCGGATGGGGTGACTTTGACATAATCAAAGATCAAGGACTTAACCACAAGACAAACGTAATACCTCAGGTCAATGGACTACTTTGCATTATCCCAACCATGAGTTCTCATGTGACATGAATATGAGAACTCTTCGTTGATCGTGTTCAGTGAACTCATTCTCTATTGAGCACCTACGTACTTGTCTTGATGTCACACACACCAATGACTCGAGACTAGTCACTCTCCCTGAGAGAAGACACAGCACGTACTGATCTTAACGGACTGTCAATGCCCAATTGGCAATCCTATGATCAGGAACGTTTAGGATGTGTCTACGAAAGAATGGTCTCATGAATCTAACTTCTTTAGATCACATTCTCCCAATCACATATTCCTTGGACTTATCGTTTAAGCATATAACATTTATATGAGACGGCTCAAACAATAATCTTTGCCCTTGATATTAAACTAGATTAGTTTAACATGTGAAATGTCCGTAAAGTATCATCATATGATTGGTTTTAGGGCACATTTCCAACAATCTCCCACTTGCACTAGAGCCAATCAGCTTAGTCATCAGTGATGATACCTCTTCTGTAGTCATTTCATAAATGGCTGAATAGTAAGCCTAGACAATGGATATCTATATGTTATCCATAGAAGCAACCTTGAGAATAACGACGTCACCATTATACATGATTCTCAATCATGTGGTTCAGTCTCTCATTTGAGTTCGGACCTTGATGAGACCTTGATTCCCTGGCTTGAGCTATCGCCCCATTAGTGTCATAGTGTCAGTACACTAGATACACTTTCTGGTTGGAACCGAATAGAGAGTTCATAAATGAACTTTCCCATCCAAACAACATTGTTGTAAGCTTCTATATGGCAATATATTTTGCATTCATAATGGAACACACTAAAGTCATTACTTTAATGTTTCCATCCAAATATCTCTTTAGTCATAATAATAAAGAGATATCTGATTATCTCTTCATTCATAATGAAGAAACATCCAATGATGGATTAGATTCATAATCTAATACATTTACGCTTCCTTTACGTTACTCTAATTCTTCCTCATTCTTTGAGGAATCTATCCTTTAGTATTTCTTAAATACTTAAGGACCCACTTAACAGTTGCCATGGTTCTGATCCTGGGCTTGCACTGATATCGTCTTGTACCGTTCTAGGTACAACTCATATCAATGTTTTTCATACAATATGAAATACATAAATCACCTTTATGCGTATGCATAAAGGATTCTATTTACGCATTATTTCTTTGGGAGTCAAAGAGTAGGTTCTCTTTGAGAAGAGCAACTTCTTAGTCTCACTAGAGTTGTCCTTCTAATTGAAGTTTATCATCATATGAGAAACTTCCTAGCATCTATTGTCTATTATTAGGGATTGATATAATCCAATTATATCATGAAATATATCATTATAGATTTCCATCCCATGTATATAGACTATATCTCTCATATACATTCTATCTTCATATAATGTTTCAAAGTCATAACTTTAAAGAAGAAGTATTCTTTTCATTTCCAAAATTAATATATCATATATATTTAAATTTTAAGAACATGATTAACTCCCATATACATTCTATCTTCATATAATGTTTTAAAGTTATAACTTTAATGAAGAAGTATTCTTTTCATTTCCAAAATTAATATATCATATATATTTAAATTTTAGGAACATGATTAACTCCCACTAACCTTTTGTAAACCTAGTAAACAAAAGATTCATTTACATCTTTATGAGAAATCAAACAATTTGAACTTTCTCTCATAAGATGCATATAGCTCCCACTAGCTTGCTAAGATTCATGATGGATGGATCTCTACAACTTACATGTCTTGTGATTCATAGTTTTAGACATATATTATCAAGACTATCTTAATAATGGTTTCGGAAACCCATATTATGTCCAAACATTGAATCACCATTTAGTTGTAGCTAGCTATCTTCGAATTAATTGAAACCAAGACTACATCAAAATGGTTTCTTCAAAGTCAACCATCCTTTTGATTGTAGTTACCTTAAGCTACCAATTAGCTATGGGGGTTTCATTATTTCGGGTCAAATGGTACTTTACCATTTCCTTGAGTATATATCATATATATACACTCAATGTAGTCATAAGGATTTTCATTCTTATTTCTTTCGAATTAAGAGGTGTAACTCTATGACATAGTCATAAAGTTCAAACCATTCAACTGAGACGGTTTATAAATCCTTCTCGACTACCTTGGAGCTTTTGGTATAGGAACTAGGTTGTTATATTTGTTGATTACTTTCTTGTCTCTCAAAGAACCCATTCTTTGAGTTCTATCTCTCGTTCATTTGCTTTTAGGCAAATCACATTGAAGGATTACAATGAACTACCCAACAAAACAACATTTGTTAGTTGGTTTATAGAAGCGATATCCAAAAGTTAATTTAAGGATATCCCACAAGATTGTTATCAAACAAATATTGCTTATTAGCACACAACCCCAAATCTTAACATGCTTAAGATTTGTCTTTCTTTCCAACTACATCTTATGGAGTCATGAAAAAATTGGAAGATCTTGTAATTGACAATCATATTGTTTTAAAAGTATATATCCTATATATGGGTAATTGATAATATCCAATGAACTAAATCTTATTCAAGTTCATTCTTCTCCTTATGGAGAAATCCATTATCATATGATGCTTCTTTCCTTGATATCTTTCAAGAAAACTATTCTAAAGTGTTACCATTCCTTGGATCAAATCTAAGGATGTAAATACTTTAGACGTCTTACTCATCAACTTACATTTCTTGAATTCTTTGAAACCTTTTGCAAAGTATTCGGACTTGTGTTTATTTAAAATAAACTATAGTCCAACCGAGAGTGATCTTCGGTGAATGTCATATAACATGAGTAGTATTATGTTGTGGACAAGTGCCACTAACATCTAAGTGAATTAACCTCAACAACTTTGTGATTCTTTCTTCTTTCAAAAGAATAAAGATTCGAACATTTCGCCTCTATACAATTTTAACAAGAAGGTATTGGATCCGGATCTAATGATCCAAAGCATCCATCTTTCACCAACTCGTAACTTATGTTTTAGAGCTATCACAATTTAGTTGAGATTAGTCACTACCTTGCAACCTTTTGGGTTTTAAGCATCATTATATTCTAAACAGTTAACACTACCATATCATCTCTACTATAGAGACAATCAATTAGATTACTATAATCCAATCATTGATTAATAAAGAACAATGTTTTGTCAAACAAAACATTCATCCATCTCTACTATAGTGACGGAATTAAGTTCCTTAAAATTGGAATGTAAAGACAATCTTTGGTTTTTCCAATTTCTTTGGTAGTTCATATGAGGAAGTAAGTACTATCTACTTTCGCAGAGATCTATATTTTATTCACGTTCCGAATGTGAAGCACCTTTTTCTTCTCTCATATATCTTCTACTTCTTATTAGTCACACTTTTACAACGATTGTAAAACATAGTTACTAATACGAAATCAAGCATTCAAGTAGAAGAACCAACTGTTTTGAACTATTCAAGAACAATTTACAACACCTTCGGAAGGTGTGTTCTTGACACTTGCAAGACATTTCTTGCAAATACCCCTTCCAATGTCCATCCTTTCATAAAGAAAGTTTGTTCCCTTGGAGTTAATTTTGCTTTCTTCATTTGACTTCTCCTTTGACTACATTAGTCATGGTCCCTAAACTCCCACTATCTCTCTTGAAACTTATTTCAATTGTGTTATACACATCAAACGATTTTGGAGAGTATGTGTTTATTGTTCACTATATAGTTTACAATAAACTTAGTGAACCATTAGGATAGGGACATAAAGGTGAAGTCCTTGCCTAGTTTCCGTCTCGTTTAGTGGTTTATCACTTCAACACTCAATGATTCAAAATCATCATAAGTCCATGTTAATGGACTATTTTTGTCAACCAACCATTATGTTCTAAACATAATTACAAACTTTCAAGAGTTGTTCAAGGCAACTCTCATTTCTTCATACAACAATTTGTAAGTGAAGAATCATGGCACATTAAGTGTCCATGCCTTTGTGCTTTCTTCTAAAGTTCTTTGTTCATGTAACAAAGAAACAAGCACCAATGTTTGCATTGATTAAGGGTTGTTCAAAGCAACTCTTATTTCTTCATACAACAAATTGTAATTGAAGAATTATGACATTAAAAGTGTTGTCCTCTTTATGATAGACCTTTTCTAACATATTCTTCTAATGATACATAATCAATAGGAAGATTGTGAGGATGAGACTACTTAGGTACATTTACAAGCCATTAAAGACAATCTATGGTTTTGTAGTACCAAGTACGGAAACTAAACTTTCGGTTTTTATTTGTCAAGTGTTGGATAGCGTTTGCAAATATATTGGTAAACAAATACATAACAAATATAAATTGATTGATTTTAAGCCATTTGATTCGGGTCTTTAAATCAAATAGCACCACCCACTATTTTTGGCAAATTCTATATCCCTCATTGTAATTCGAGAGTTTTGGAGGAAACTCTTAGTAGGGTATGGGAGACTCACTACTACCAAGCCCACCTCACAATGATATGATGTTGGCTAGCATTAATAATAATGAGAGAGTACGCTTACTTATTTGCATCTCTTGCAAGTACCCATCTTATTTGGCCTCTAGAGAATGTCACCTCACAATGATATGATGTTGGCTCCATTGCACTTAGTTAAGTCATTCCCACCATGCTTAGTTCGTGAAGGGGTTCAAGAATAGCCTCACGATGATACGATGTCGGCCATCCTCGTTGCCTACACTCACCTCATCAAGTATGTACATAGACTCCTCCTGAGTATAAGCATGCACTTTGCACTCCCCCATGATAGGGTGAAGGCGGTGTACAAGTCATAAACGATTGGAGCCTACCACGGTGGAAGGCCACGAAAAAGTGTTCAAAGCACTCTCACGCTTATCAACTTAATAATGGTTTGGTTGAGGGTTTTAGGTCTCATCACATATAAAAATACATTTTAATCTCTATTAAAACAATTTTGGTCCTATTACAACTATTGGTCCATATGATTGTTTTTAGTTGTATATAATACTCCCACTATGCTTATAAAATGTTTTTAAAGCAAAAGTATATGATACTACTAACATAACCTTTGCATTCATTTGATGGACTATATAGTTGCCTTAGGGCCTTAGGATGATTGTGAACCTTCGTTTAGATTCAACACGAGCCTAGTGTTGAATCTCGGTCTAGGGATGGTGATTGATTTTAGTTACGCGTTTAATCACATTAAGGCGTGTTGTCTTAGGGGCGTTAGACCCAACTACTTCATTTTCATGCATATCAAATAAAGCAAGAAAGAAGTACTTCAAAGTAAAGAAGAGCTTATGCTCTTTTACAACAATTGATCAAAATAAATTACTTTAAAGTAAAGAAGAGCTTATGCTCTTTTACAACATTTGATCAAATCAAATTACAACCAAAATCTAATCTACACATTCCCATGGTTCAAACAAATTTGAAACGGCCTTTCACATAGCTCAATTATCGTAGGCTTAGGTTCATAATCACCCTTTAATTAATTAACACTTTAACTAATTAAATTGAATGCAACATTTTCATTTGGTTTTTGTATCCATAAAATTGATTTAAATGGAGCTAAATGAAATGAAAATCCAATTCTCATTGAAAGAGACAAAACAATTTTGTTCTTAACCTAATTTGGGCCATCATGCAATAACCACAACCTTTTGGGCTATAAAGCAATTAACCTCAACTTTTGGGCTATATGCAAAAAAATAAATTTTTAGGGTCACTTTGTAAAAACACAAAAGTCCACTACTTCATGTAAATACAAGTAGAACCCAAAATTTAAACAATGCAAAAACTTCATTAAAGGAACAAAACAATTTGTCCTTTAGCGTTTTTGGACCTAAACGTAAAAACGTAAACTTTTGGGCCAAAGTGCAAATACACAAAAGTATCAAAACTTTATGTAATTGCATAAAAGCCCCAAAAGTACTCCCACTTGAGGGAGGGCCAGTTTTGGAGAAGGATAAGGAGTGATGTGTGTGTTGATTTGTGAGTTTTGACATAAAGCAAGCAAGTGGTGCAAGTGGTGCAAGTGGTGTGTGTGAAAGGGAATTAATCCTTTCACACCCACCATTATTTCTATCACCATTTAAACAAATATCTAACACATTAAATCATTTGAAAAACATAAAACATAAACTTTATGAAATAAATCAAAACTTTGAATCAAAACACAAAACTTTTTTGTTCTTGGCAAAAATGTCAAGAACAATGAAGAACATTCATGAAAAACCCAAAAAATTTCCATGAACATTTTTCACCCAAAAACATCCCAAAACCACTCAAACTTTAGGGAAATAACATATAACCAAACTAGGGTACATAGGGGTTCCAAAAGTTACTTGAAAACACTTTTAACAAGTCAAACAAGAACCCAAAAATCCACCCTTTGGATTTGGCCGAAAATTCCCAAAAGCATGGCACCAAATTTTAGCTCCAATATTCATGCTCATAAGAACTACATCTACAACATTTGAGATGGCAAATTTTCTAACAAAATTTACATTCAAAGAAACAAGAATAAAGCTTGTAACATATTACAACTTTTAAATCACAAACTATGAACTACAAAACCCAAAAGGATTCACCAACTACTAGACCTAGGCTCTGATACCACTTGAAGGACGATTTTGTGAAAACATGTTCATTTGAATAACATCTATAGCATGCATTTAACAAATAAAAGGCGGAATCATGCTTGCATGCATTCAAAAACAAAACATTACCCATGAAATTCAAAGCCTAGTAGATTGGTGAACCAGGTCTCAACTCAAAACAAAGTGAGTTGAGAAATATATACCTTTGTAGATTCCTCTTTGCATAAGCAAAGGCTAATCACCCAAAGAGAGGGCCTTCATTCCTTGCTTCTTAGATCCATGGATTTGGATGGAAGAATATGGTTCTCTAAGTTCCCAAAATTGAGAACCTCTAAGTCTCCACACCAAGGTTAGATTTAAGTAGAAATGAGTGACCTTGGAGGAGTAGGATTGCTAGATACACCCTCCAAGGGGGCCGGCCTCCTAGAGAGAAAAGGAGAGACATGTTCTCTCCAATTTTCTCCAAAAGAACCCTTTTTGAATTTTAGGCTATAAAGTTCTTTATATAGTCACTTCTTTAAATGACCTAAAGAACCAAAAACCCTAATTCAACACACATGGCCGGCCACATAAGGGATTTGGGCTTTTGGGCCTTTGTGAATCTTTATTCATTAAATTGTCATACAACTTAAGTCAATGGGCTTGACGTTCGAAGCCCATTGGGCCTTAAGGTCCAAAACTATCCCGAGGTCTTTAACGAACTTATTCGTTTGATTAATTAACATATTAATTAATCCTTGCCATAAATACTTAAACCATTTAATTATTCTTACTCATCTCCATTGTTTCTTCAATCTCCACCTTACACGGTGTACGATCCATTAGGTTCCTTTTAGCTAGGCAGTGGGCGATTAAAACTCTTTAAAATCGATTGTGAATTGAAACTTACTTTCAATTCTCCCTTTAGTGTTTATACACGTTTAGGGTTTCCACAAACCAAGAGTGACACCTAGCAGCATATCATGGTTACCCAAGCTAATCAGAAGAGGTAGAGAACCTATTCAGTTTAGGATTACAAATGCAATACGGTCTTTCTCTAATACAATACTCTTGACCATATTGTTTGGTTTGATAGTTTATTCATGTCTACTATCCAATGTGATTTGTGTGCGTATATGATTACCTTGAATGTGATTTGGAACGACTTTCCTAAATCTCATTCATACTCTGGCCAGAGATTCTAAATCATATCATAGAGTATTCTCCCCCAAACGGTTTGAAGGTTAGAGATCCCTTGTTGCGCATTCACTTGCCTCCATAGCTAAGTGGCTTAACCCCAACGATGCCGTGGACACCCGCGGATGCGGTGACTTTGACATAATCAAAGATCAATGACTTAACCACAAGAAAAACGTGATACCTCAAGTCAAAGGACTACTTTGCATTATCCCAACCATGAGTTCTCATGTGACATGAATATGAGAACTCTTCGTTGATCGTGTTCAGTGAACTCATTCTCTATTGAGCACCTACGTACTTGTCTTGATGTCACACACACCAATGACTCGAGACTAGTCACTCTCCCTGAGAGAAGACACAGCACGTACTGATCTTAACAGACTGTCAATGCCCAATTGGCAATCCTATGATCAGGAACGTTTAGGATGTGTCTACGAAAGAATGGTGTCATGAATCTAACTTCTTTAGATCGCATTCTCCCAATCACATATTCCTTGGACTTATCGTTTAAGCATATAACATTTATATGAGACGACTCAAACAATAATCTTTGCCCTTGATATTAAACTAGATTAGTTTAACATGTGAAATGTCCGTAAAGTATCATCATATGATTGGTTTTAGGGCACATTTCCAACAATTTCATCACCTGGTTGGTGGCATGAATGGTAAGTTGCCAAATGATATTAGAGTACAGGTTGTACATTTCATCACCTGGTTGGTGGTATGTGTTGGAAGTATGCCCACAAAGCCACTCATTTGATGTAATAGCTTTTGGAATACTTATTGTATTAAACTTTTATATGTTTAATCAAGGGCAAAACTTATTGTTAATCACTATTTATTGTATCTTGTGTTTAAGCAATAAGGGAATCCAAGGAATGTATTTGATCTAAGAGATAAGTGATTTAAGTAAGTTAGATTAACGAGACCTTTCTCTTATGTTCATTCCTAAAACGTTCCTAGCCATAGGATTGCCAATTGGGCATTGACAATCCGCTAAGGTTAGTATGTGTTATGTCGACTCAAGCGCGAGTATGACAAGTCTCAAGTCATTTAGTGTTGGACACTAAGGCAAACACATAGGTGCTCAAAAGAGTAATCGAGTACACTGAACAACGATCAAAAGAGAGTTTGAACATACATGTCATGTAAGAACTCGAGAGTTGCAATATGCAAAGTAGTCCTTTGACCTGAGGCATCATAGATGTCTAATGGTTAGGTCCTTGATCTTTGATCATGTTAAAGGCATTCCATTGGAATGTCCACAGCATTGTTGGGGTCAAGCTATCTAGTCGTGTAGGCATATGAATGCACAACAAGGGATCTCTAACCTTCCATGGTGGAAGGAGAATACTCTAAGATATGATTCGAAAGTCTTTGGCCAAAGCATATGAATATGACTTGGGAAGTTTGTTCCAAATCATATTCAATTGAATCATATAGATAAGTATCACATTGGATAGTAGACATGAAAAAAACTATCACTCAAACAATGTGATTAAGAGTATTGTATTAGAGAAGGACCGTATTGCATTGTAGTTGTAACTGGATAGGTTCTCCAACCACTTCTACTTAGCTTGGGTAACCATGATATACTGCTAGGTGTCACTCATGGTTTGTGGAAGCCCTAATGATTAGCAAACACTAATTTTAAAGGAGAATTGAAATGTGGTTTCAATTCGCAATCGATCGTTAAGAGTAACAATCGCCCACTTCCTTGCTAAATGGAACCTAATGGATCGTACACCGAATAAGGATGTTGGTGAAGAAATTAAATGAAATGGATAAGCAATTAAATGGTTTAATTGAAGAATGGTCAAGATTAATTAATTAGTTAATTAATTATACGAAATGTTCGTATTGGGCTTATATGTTGGTTTTGGGTTTCGGGGCCCAAAGCGTTTTGGTCCACAAGGCCCATTATGTTTAAGTTGTATGACAACTAAAACAAAATGGGCAAATTAGCCCAATAACAAGGTAAGGCCGGCCATAGGGTGAGGGGTTGCAAATTTGGATTAATTACAAGTTTGCCACTCACATGTGATGAAGTATAAATTCAACTTTATAGCTTTATTTTCATTTAGGGTTTTTCTTGGTGAAATGAGGTGAAACACTTTCTCTCATTTTCTCTAAAGAGGCCAGCCACTTAGAGGAGTTTTAGCTAGCAATCTATTCTTCTCTAAGTCATCCATTTCATCTTCACAATCACATCCTTGGTGAAGAGACTTAGAGACATCAAACTTTTGGTGTTTTGGAGAACAAATCCTCAAATCCTCAAATAAGCAAAGGAGCACTAAAAGGAGGAAAATCACAAGGAAGATCCAAGGAGCAAGGAGGTGACTTGAAGGCCCTCCACTTGGGTGAATCCCTTGTGTAATCAAGGATGAGCTTCAAGGGTAAAGAAACTCTAAATCTTTCCTTCTCTTTAATGTTGTTAAAGAGTTTATTGGTTCACCATATACTAGGCTTTGAAAGTCATGGGTTTTATGAATTGTTTTTTAATGCATGCCTACTTTAAAGTGTTAATAGTTTGTATATGTATTCAAATGTTCTTACTTGTTCTTAGCTAGGACAAAAATTTTCCTTCAAGTGGTATCAGAGCCTAGGCCTAGTTTATGGTGAATCCTTTTGGGTTTTGTGATTTTCATGATTTGTGATTTAAATGTTGTAAATGTTACAAGCTTTGTTCTTGCTTTTGAATATAAATTTTGCTAGAAAATTTAGCATCTCAAATGTTGTAGATGTATTTCATTTAAGCATGAATATTGGAACTAAAATTTGGTGCCATGTATGTTGGGAAATTCGGCCAAATCCAAAGGGTGATTTTTTGGGTTCATGTTTGTCTTGTTAAAATGGTTTTAAAGTGACTTTTGGAACCCCTAAGTACCCTAGGATATTTGCCCTCTTTTGAGTGGTGAAAAAATTGAGTTTTGGTGAGCGAAAACATTCATGGAGCTATTATGAGTTTTCATGAGTGTTCTTCAATGTTCTTGAAGTTCTTGCCAAGAACAAAAAGTTTTGAAGTTTTGATTCAAAATATTTATGTTTTTCATAAAGTTTTGGTTTATTATTTGATGGGTGATGGTTATTGGTGAGAAGTGATTAAATGGCTTTAATGTTTGTCATAGACTTTAAGTTTTCTTATCTACCCATCCAAATCACCTTTACCTCACCCACCAAAATCAACTTGCAAAAATTTTTTCAAAAATTTCAATTGTTCACTCCTTGGCCGGCCACCCTAACAAGTGGGGTACTTTTGGGGCCTTTTATGCAATTACATAAAGTTTTGATACTTTTGTGTATTTGCACTTTGCCCCAAAAGTTTACGTTTTTACGTTAAGGCCCAAAAACTCTAAAGGACAAATTGTTTTGATCCTTTAATGATGTTTTTACATTATTAAAATTTTGGGTTCTAGTTGAAATTACATGAAGTTGTGGACTTTTGTGTTTTCCAAAGTGACCCCAAAAGTTTGTGTTTTTGCATTGTGGCCCAATTGTTGTGGTCATAGTTTCCTTTTGGCCCAAATAAAATGAGAACAAAAATGGTTTTGTCTCTTTAATGAGAATTGAATTTTCATTTCATTTAGTTCCATTTAAATCAATTCTATGGATCCAAAAACCAATTGTTTAAAGTTGTTTTCTTAGTTAATGTGATTGATTAAGAAAATGGTGATTATGAACCTGTTTGGGCCAAAAATAATAGTTTGGGCCGAGTATAGAATCATTCTCGGCCCGGAAGGCCTTGCGACAAGAATGCCGTGGATCGTTCAGTACGTGGGCCTCCAAACCTAGGTCGGCTAGGTCATAACGTAAGAAGTCGAGTCCTAGTGCAATGAGGAGTCTCGGCAGGACTAATAACCCGGAAGCGAATCCAGCTCGGTTAGGGACTAGGTTCACAATCCTAGTGAAAATAGGACTGGTCGAGTTGGTGTTGATTAGGAGGAGAAGACCTAGTCCGAGTAGGGTTTTAACTTGGATTCAAAGAGATCCAGTGATATAAATAGGGGAGGCTGTGCATCATTCAAGGCCCCTGCAAATCAATACAAAACTGCCCTACGCAAACTCTCAACAATTTGAGATTTTTTCCTTCTTTTTCGCTGACACATCTTCCGTTGGCATCAATAGCACTGTGGAAGCAACCGGTGATATCTTAAGTCGGCATAGATAGCGCTATCACCGTAGAATCAGTCGATCTCGCAGTATCTTCCGTTGGCATCAACAGCACTACGGCGAGAACGGTTGGTTACCTATCCAAGTCTCGGTCGAGGAGGATTTCCAGGTCCTTATTGATTGAGGTCATCTCATTAGCCTTATTGGCGAAGGAGGTGTTACGGTATATCGAGCTCGGCGCATTGCATGCCGAGTTGTTTTATGATTGGATACTCTCAAGTGGGATTCAGAGTTCGGCATTCAGACGGCCGAACCACGTTCACTATAAAGACTTACATTCGCTTTGAGTATTTGTGCCCTTACACTTTGGTGTCGATTCGGCGAGAGTTTACTCTGACGAATAACATCACTGTGACCGAATTCGACGACGACGATTCGTGAACTTTGTAAAGAATAGTAACCTTGTCTTCAGGTTCGAGAACCCAAGAGGCGGAGACGCGTTCCTTCCTCGGTCGCAATCGCAAGACGTAGAAGTCAGCCGTGCACCCAACGCAACACCAACAAATTTACTCCTCGGCCGAGCTCGGCTGACGAGTTGGCACGCCTCGCATTCATCGAAGGACGTAGTTAGCTTGTAGATTACTCGGCCTGCGCGCCACGTAGGCTTGGTAGTTTCTAGGGTCAACATTTTGGCACGCCCGGTGGGATCCAGTGCTAAACTACGAAGTTCATGCCAATTGAAACACGATCGGTAAAAAAGAAAACAGCTATGGGAAAGTCGACAGCCGATCTACCAAATCAGAACATAGGACGCCATGTGCCACAAGCGCAGAATCCCATCAGCGCCGTGACACCTGAGTCCACGAGCGTAACTCGCCGAGAGAGGGAAGTTAATCTCGGCGGTTAGGTTCGCAGTCTTGAAATTCCCAACAGGAACACTTGCGTTCTCAATGAAGGAGTAATAGAAGATTGTGATGAAGATGGTGGCGAAGGATCCGATCCACCCACAAGGTCGTTTCTTCGAAAATGGCTTGACGAGCAATCTCGGACGGTTGAACAGACATTGAGTCGAGGAATCGATAAGCTTCATGACGTGATACGCAATTCCAGTGAAGCACAAACCAGATTACTTGAAATACTGGTTAGTAAGGTCGGCGATGGTAGAACTTTCAATCTTGCCCAGCATTTGCCGCCGAGGAATAATCTATTATCAAGTGCACCGGCCGAGCCAATTCCTGCTCGGCTCAGGCCACTTCAATTGGAAAGAGGATGAGGGTTGAATAGTAGGTTAGACGGATCCGACCAGAGAGTGGAAGTAACGCCCGTCGATATGACCGAAGTTCAACAGATGATCGATTCGGCCATGAAGAAAGGGCCGAAGTTCCCTAAGTTTATACACCCGTATCCAGCTTACGTGGAATAGGTCGAATACCCTAGAGGTTTCAAGATCCCGGATTTTAGCCTTTTTGCCGGAGAATCATCCTTATCCTCGTTAGAACATGTAGCTCGCTTCACCGCACAATGCGGAGATGTTAATAGTGACTTTCACAAGCTGCGACTTTTCAATTTTTCGTTGACCAGCTCAGCGTTCGCTTGGTATATTAACCTCCCACCGAACTCCGTCCAGAGTTGGGAGGAGTTGGTTGAGAAATTTCATGAGCAGTTTTATCGGCCGGGAATGGAAATGTCAGTATCCTCACTAGCAAGGATGGCTCAGGCGTCCGACGAGTCACCAATGGATTATCTTACTAGATTCAAATCAGCTAGGAATTGGTGCCGAGTGCCTCTCCCCGAAGTTGAATTCGTCAGACTTGCTCTGAACGGTCTTGACGTCGAATACAAAAAGAAATTCTTGGGGGCAAACTTTCGAGATATGTACGAATTAGCCCAACATGTTGAGCAGTATGATTATTTGCTCCGCGAGGAAAAGATTTTGAAAGCTCCATCTCGGGGGACGATTTACAAGAATCCTACTGTCAATTATGCATCAATCGAGGATGAATGCGTTAGTGTGGATGTAGCTGAGATAGTGATAGATAAGCCATACGTCTGCAAGGCACTGACTCAAGTTGACTCTAAGGAAGTCAAAACCCGCTCGGCTACTGAAGGAGCACTGAAACCGTCGAAAGTTTATACTTTTGATATTACAAAAGCCGATGCAATTTTTGATCAACTGTTATCAGCAAGGATCATCAAACTTCGGCCTGGGCACAACATTCCCAAGGCCGAAGAGCTTAAAGGAAAGATATATTGCAAATACCACAATTCAAGCAAACACACGACAAACAATTGTGTCGTGTTTCGAGACAACGTCCAAAGCTGGATTGATAATGGCAAACTGAAATTTCCAGAGAAGAAGATGAGTGTTGATACTGACCCGTTCCCCACGGCAACAGTAAATATGGTGGATGCGTGCCTACCTAAAGACAAAGGGAAAAGGAAGGCCAAAGATGTTGCGATGCAACACTTTTGGAATCAGAATTCTCGGCCACGTTTCATGGCCGATTTTCGTTCAAACAAACCACCTACAGCTTTAACGGGACCTGCTATTGTCAAACCTATGATCAATTATACCACCGATGAAGACAGTGGGACAGCGGTTTTGTGCAGCAAATGTAGAGCAAAGGTCGGCAGTGAACCAGAGGAGAAGCCCTCTTCGCTTATAACTGAACGACCTACGGCCGCAACCCAGCAAAAGGTTGCCAACGTAGGCCAACATCAAGGGGTTTTTGATAGGCTCGGTCCTAAAGTGAGGATGGAAGAGGCACTCTCAGTCCGGCGGCGCCTTGATTTTGATGCTTCATTTTATGACGAGGACTACTATAAACGTAATTCTAGCAGTTCGGAATCATCGCGGAGCTAAAAAACTTTCAAACCTCCCAAACCTAGCTATCAACGTTGGTATACATATCATTCTTCGAAAGACGTCTACACCGCACTGTCCAAATCCCAGAAACACCGGCACCAAAGGATAGATTGCATGGCCCGCCGACAAGCGGCCCAAGAAACTTTGATCCCTCAATGGCGGTCGAAGGACACAATTGTTACTGATGATGAACGACCACCTCCAGCTATTATGACAGAGTTGGTTCAAGGGAAACGGCTGGTCAACCGAGATGTCGAAACCACGTTCGAAGAGGCTAATAAACAGATCAAACTTCTTCTTCGGCCAGGGGAGATGAAGGCACGCCTCGAGCATTTCAGGCAAGAGGCCGAAAGCAAATTCGCCCCGCCGGCCATACAAGAACCTTTGATCAAAATTCGACGGAATTTGCACCCATCGTTCCTCGGGGAAGCTTTGGAATACATGCGAGAATTTCATAAGAAACATTCAGCCAATGATCTGTATGGTTTGCCGAAGGCATGTCAGGATACAATTGATCTAGTCCTGACTTGTCCTGATGCCGAGCGAATCATTCAGAAGACCTCAGACCCAGGATTGAAAGCAAGGTTCCAGCACATACGAGAAGCTCGTGTCCTTGGATTTGAAGTCGACCCATACACTGATATCGATGTAGCCGACCTTCCTTTCTCAATGGAGGACCTTCAGTATTTACGATATCACTTCAAAGTATTTTCGGCCTTACGACCGATGAAATAGCACGTGTTGCGCGATTGGATGCTTATCTCGACACCAGGGATGCCCGGATACACTACCAGGGGCAGGCTCAGATCTTGACCCTAAGCATACTGTCGATCTCAACCTCACTTGAGGCAATCACGCAGAACCAACAAGCTGCCGAAGCAGCACCGCAGGATCAAACCATTGAAGAAGGAGCAAAAGAGTCTCTTTGTCCAACTCTGACAACAACGGAAGCCGTAGTTGCCGACCAGACGAGAGATGAGGCTAGTGAGGAGGATCCTAACCCGATGGGCCCATCAGTCTTGGATAACATGGAAATCAGTATGGTCCATGTGTTACCCGCTGCTTTTCAATCCAGCACAGCTCAGCCGAATTTCCTCGATGGTGATGTAGTCGCCGAGGAAGCCGGCCATGTTGATTTTGTATCTGTTGCTGAAGTTGACTCTACAACAAAAGATGACAATATCAAAGCAGCTTTGGCCGAATGGTTTCCTCGCTCACCATCGGCCAACATCCATCATTTAAAGCCATTGTATGTGACGGCCCATATCGAGGGATATCCAGTTTCTAAAGTTTTTGTCGACTGTGGAGCTACTGTCAATGTCATGCCCATGAACATCATGAAGGCCTTACGTCACTCTAATGACGAACTTATTCCGTCAGGGATCATAATGAGTAGTTTCGTCAGCGACAAATCCCAAACCAAAGGTGTACTTCCGTTAACAGTGAATATTGCCGGTCGTACTCACATGACCGCCTTTTTCGTGGTTGATTCCAAGACCGAGTATAATGCACTACTCGGTCGAGACTGGATTTACCAAACCAGTTGTATTCCTTCCTCATTGTATCAAGTGCTCATTTTTTAGGACGGTAAATCGGTCACTGTTCACCCGGCCGATAGCCAACCCTTCGAAACTAACATGATCCAAGCACGGTATTATGATGACCACGTCAGCTACATTACTTTGCAAGGCTTCAATGATGAAGGACGGCTGACTCAGATTTCTGTTCAGAAAGCTATCGAGGTTGGCGCCGAGACTGTCCACCAGGATTCGACGAGACTCAGATTAGCCAACTTTCTCCCCGAAGCTGATGTTTGACACCGATCGGGAGGAACGTAGGGCCGCGGTTTCATCTACTATGGAACGACTGCTGGCCCATTGGTATACTATATCTAAACAACCAAATTCGGGCGTTAACCTCGTTGAGTTCCTTGCCGAAGGAAATAATGGTCCTGTCTTATCTCTTGACAAAGTTCGAGCCGCCCCGGCCGAGCTCGAAGATCATCAGCCCCAGGTTAACGACCCCCTGGAAGAGATTAATGTTGGGACGGCCGACGACCCACGACCTTTGTTTATTAGTGTTTTCCTTCCCCAACAAATGAAGGACGAACTTTGTGCCTTGCTTACGGAGTTCAAAGATTGTTTTGCTTGGAGCTACCATGAAATGCCCCGCTTAGATCGTACTCTTGTCGAGCATGAATTACGTATTAAGCCTGGATGTAAACCTTTCCGGCAGCCACCTCGTCGATTCTCGACCAAAGGCCAACTCGGCATCAAAGACGAACTGGTTCGACTTTTGAAAGCCAGGTTCATTCGGACAGCTCGATATGTGGAATGGTTGGCGAATATCGTTCCTGTCTTAAAGAAGAATGGTGCACTGCGCATCTGCATCGATTTCAGAAATTTGAATCTGGCAACTCCCAAAGATGAGTATACAATGCCGATTTCATATCTGTTAATCGATGCCGCAGCGAATCATGCGATCTTATCCTTTATGGATGGACATGCCGGGTACAACCAAACTTTCATTGCCGAAGCCGATGTGCACAAAACTGCTTTCCGCTGCCCGGGGGCACTCGGCACTTACGAATGGGTTGTTATGCCATTCGGCCTCAAAAATGCCGGCGCCACATACCAACGGGCAATGAACACCATATTTCATGATTTAATTGGAACCATCGTCGAAGTCTATATCGACGATGTTGTAATTAAATCCAAACAACGGCGGACTCATGTGGATGATCTCCGACAGGCTTTCCTTCGTATACGCCAACACAATCTCAAAATGAATCTTGCCAAATGTGCATTCGGTGTGTCGGCCGGTAATTTTCTCGGTTTCCTGGTACATCACCGTGGGATTGAAGTGGACGAAAATAAAGCACGTGCAATCATCAGTGCTCCACCCCCGACTACGAAGAAACAGCTGCAATCCTTACTCGTCAAGATAAATTTTCTCCGCCGATTTATAGCTAACTCGGCAGGGAAAATGAAAGCGTTCTCCACGCTTTTGAAACTTAAGGACTCGGATACATTTGCGTGGACGGACGAGCATCAGGGGGCGTTTACACAAATCAAAGTCTCCCTCACGACACCCCCGGTCCTTGTTCCACCTCGGCGCGGTAAACCTCTCAAACTATATATCTTGGCGGCTGAAGAGTCCATCGGCTGCCTCCTTGCACAAGATAACGATGCCGGGCGAGAGCAAGCTATTTTTTACCTAAGTCGCAATCTTAATCAACCGGAGATCAATTATTCCGCCGTTGAGAAGCTTTGTCTTGCCGTGTTCTTCGCCGCCTCCAAGCTCCGGCATTACATGCTTCCGTCGGTCACACAAGTCATTGCCCAGACCGACGTTATCTGGTACATGCTTACCCGGCCAATCGTAAAAGGGAGAATTGGGAAGTGGACGATGGCGTTGTCCGAGTTTAGTTTGCAATACGTGCCCCAGAAAGCTGTCAAAAGCCAAGCATTGGCCGATTTCCTTGCTCACCACCCCTCCCCCTATGGTTTTGGGGACACCGATGTCGAAATCGACATGGTTGAAACATGCGACAACTATTGGACGATGTATTTTGACGGTTCCAGTACTTCATCCTCGGCCGGTGTTGGGGTTGTCATTCAATCTCCTAATCACGATCGTTGGTATTTTTCGCTTAAGTTGGATTTTGACTGCACCAATAATCAGGCCGAATATGAAGCCCTTATCATCGGCCTTGGCCTCCTTCATGACTTGCGGGCCACCCGTTCCCTCGTCCTCGGCGACTCTGAGCTTGTGATTAACCAACTTAATGGGTCTTTCCGCTGCATGAGTTGTACCCTGGCACCCTACCACATGGTTGCCAGCTATTTGGCCGAGTCCTTCGAGGGTATTACGTTCGAACATATTTCCAGGATCCATAATACCAACGCGGACGAGTTGGCTCAAATTGCCTCTGGTGCACAACTCCTGGGGGGCAAGCTAGGCCGAGAAATACTGGTGTTACGACAACTATACCCAGCCTTGGTTAACCAGCAAATCCTCCGGCGCGACGATGTAATACACACCCGAGTCATGTCTTTACCTTCGTTGCTAGACCGACAAGATACTATAGAGGTTTGTACCGTCGAGGCAACACCAGATGATTGGAGAAAACCCATTATGCAGTACCTTGACAATCCCAATGGAAAACATAGTCGCAAGACACGAGTCCACGCCACGAACTATGTCACGTACCAAAACGAGTTATACCGAAAAGGGGAGGATGGATTGCTACTGCTATGCCTCGGCCCCCAAGAGGGTGCTCGGGCGATCACAGAAGTCCATGAAGGGGTTTGCGGAGCTCATCAATCCGGACGAAAAATACGATGGCTACTTCGACGACACGGTTATTTTTGGCCAAGAATACTAAAGGATTGTATCGAGTTTGCCCGAGGATGCGTACAGTGCCAAATCCACGGGCCTATACAAAGGGTCCCGGCCGAATCGTTGCATTCGGTCATTAAACCATGGCCGTTTAAAGGATGGGCCACGGACGTAATCGGCAAAATCACGCCATCCTCCGGAGCTGCCAAGCACGCATGGATAATAGTCGCAACTGATTACTTTACTAAGTGGGTCGAAGCAAAATCATATGCCGAGCTAACGTCTAAAGAAGTTTGCGACTTCGTGAAGGAACACATTGTGACCAGATTTGGTGTACCAGAAACGATCATAACTGACAATGGAACAATCTTCACAGCCGAAAGGTTTAAAGAGTATACGGCAAATTTAAAAATTCGGCTCGAACAGTCTACACCGTATTATCCACAAGCGAATAGGCAGGCCGAGGCAAGTAATAAAGTGCTGATCGGCATCCTCGAAAAAATAATAAAAGAAAGACCCGGCATGTGGCATTTGAAGTTGAACGAGGCATTATGGGCATATCGAACATCGCCCCGATCGGCGATTGCGACAACCCCGTATGCATTAACCTACGGACACGATGCAATGTTACCAGTCGAGTTAAGCATAAATTCGTTGCGATTAATTGAACAAAGTAGTTTGTTTAGCGCCGAATATAATCAGTCCATGAGACAGGAATTAGAAGATTTGGAAGAAGCGCGACTTGACGCTTATAACTTACTGGTGGCACAAAAATGGATTGCCGAGCGAGCCTATAATCAAAAGGTGCGTCAGAAAACATTCGGCGAGGGTGAATTGGTTTGGCAAACGGTGTTACCCGTAGGACTAAAAGACCCTAGGTTCGGCAAATGGTCGCCAAATTAGGAAGGGCCGTTCGTTGTGCATAAAATATACGGAAAAGGGGCGTATCATCTTAAAGACCAGACCGGTGTAGTTCACAGATTACCAATCAATGGGAAGTTTTTGAAGAAATACTATCCGGTCACATGGGAAATGCGGGAATAGAAAACCAGTTCATTTAGATTGATAAGCATGTACAAAATGAGTAAGTCGATCGGTTTACATTCAAATACATTTAAGGTGAAGAAGGTAGAAGAGTGCCGAGCAGCGCGTTCAGCTCCAACCACCGCACCTCGCCTATGATGACCTCGGCCTGCCGATTCTTCTTGTCCAGCTTCAACCGCTCGACCCGTTTTGTGTTCGCCGCATACTCGGTCAAACAAACCTTGCCGCCTGACTCGAAGTCCTTGGCAAGCTCGGAAGCAATGGCCAACCGGCGTTTCGCCAATTCAGCCATTTGACGGTCGAGGTCGGCCAAGGCTTCTGCTTTTGCCTTTAAGGCGTCAATCTTCAGACGGAGAGTATCTTGAACGGCCATGGCAGCCTGCAGGTCTTGTTCGGCCCTTTGAGCGCTCTAAAAAATACTGAAAGTTTCTCGAACCCGCTCCAAGGCGGTCGACGCCCGAACGACAGCCTCGCCGCTCAGCTGACCGTTGCCTCCAAGGTCATTTAGACACGCACCCAGCACATCAAGACCTTTGCGCTCAAGGACCTGCGACGCCGAAAGCGACAATACCTCTTGCAGCCAAGTCAGAGCAGTTGAATCAGCAGTGTCAGTTATGGCGGCCGAAGGACCAGACCCTCTAGTGGTGCTGGACAAAAGAGCTTTGAATTCGACCTCCCACGAAGCCTGCACACACAAATCAGGTTAAGCTCAGAAGAGATCATAAAAAGATAGCAAGAAGGTTTCGTTTCTTTTAACCTGCCGAGAGGAAACCTCGGCCATGTCTTCAGGTTCGTTGCTCGAACCTAAAGAACTCAATGGTCGAGCCCAGTGTCTTAGATTGCTTCTCAGTTCACGCGGCCGATGGAGGTTATCTACGTTCGATGGCCACTGAGGCGGCCATGAAATATAGATAACACCCTTCGGCGCATAGAAGTTTCGATGAAAAGAATACGCAGGCACCTGACAGTATTTTTCTGGTTTAGAATTTTATGGCAGGAAAATAATCAAGGAAAGGCGATAGAAGGCACTTACGAAGGCCGAAGTAGTTTCCTGCGGACGAATGTTGAGGTCCTGGTCTTGAGGATGAATGGGCGTTTCCGCTGTTGCCTCTGGTTCCTCGGCCAGTCGTTTGCCACGGTCGGCCCTGTCCCTTTGACCAACGCCTTCATATTGTTGAGCATTCAATGCTCGGTTAGCAATTAAGGTCTTAGCAGCCATGGGTGTTTTGTCCACCAAAGCTTCTCCCGCTGAGGCGTCTAGCATTTGGCGTTCAATTGGTAGAAGCCCTTCGTAGAAATATTGAAGAAAAAGCTCCTCCTTCATCTGGTGATGTGGACATGAAGCAACAAGGGTTTTAAAACGCTCATAATAAGTGGGAAAGGATTCACCTTGGTTTTGCTGAATGCCACTAATGCTTTTGCGTAGTAGAATGACTCGAGAGGTTGGGAAAAACTTTTCCAAAAATGCCCGTTTCATACTCTCCCATGATGTGACAGTTCCGAGGGCTAGCTCATACAACCAATCTTTAGCCTTTTCTAAGAGAGAAAAGGGAAAAGCCTTCATTTTCAGAATGCTTCCATCAACGTTCACAGGGGTCATGCTCGAGCAAACAACCTCAAACTCCTTCAAGTGTTTATTAGGATCTTCCATGGACATCCCGTGGAACTTAGGAATGTGATGCAACAAACTTGATTTCAATTCGAACTCGTCCGTCTTCCCTAGGGCAGCCATGGGGTATTGGATGCATAGGGGAGCGGCATTGTCCAATCCTGAAGCAGGAAGCTCCTTGATTGTTTGATTGTTCGTTGCCATGTTGGGATTTTCCTTTACAACATGTGCCATGGGCTCCTCTTGCTCTTCTACTTTGTCTTCTCCAAGATCTGGTGCAGGTTGAGATGGTTGGGGTTCTTGTTGATTCCTTGCTCGTCTCAAAGTTGTTTCAAAATCGTCGTCAAAGTCACGGATGTGCTTATGAATAGGTTGAGAACTTCGAGTCATAAACCACCTAAAATAAGAAAACAAGTAAAGTCATCAACTAGGAACAAAAACACATGAAAATAAACAAAAAGAAATAACAAGGGATTAGCAAAATTGCTAATCCCCGGCAACGGTGCCAAATTTTGATGCGATGAAAGTTAAGCACTCAAATTAAACCCTCTTGTTGTCAAATTGTAGTATAAATGCAAGTAGGAATCATTCTAAACCGGGGATTAGGAGGGCTTGCTAAAACCTCTAAACCGGGGATTATGAGGGCTTGCTAAAACCTCTAAACTTACTCAAAAACATAAAAACAAAGTTAAAATTGTTTGAATAGACTCAAGGGACTCAAAACAGATTCTAAAGACTCAAAACAACTTAAAAACACTCAAAACTGCCTAAAAACACAAACTGGGCAGATTTGACTCTAACACAACTTTGGACGAATTTAGTGTTTTTACTTAAATCAAAACACTCTAAAACACAAACAAAACAGATTTTAAACACTTTGGAACAAGAAAGTAAAATGGGGGTTTTGATTTGGATGAATTTGAAATAAACAAGCAAGTTATAAAACTAGGCAGATTATAAAATGAATTTGAGAAATAAAATGATGGATGGATTAGTTAGAGGTCCATTCTTCACACATGACACACTTGTACATGAATCGATTTCCAACTACTTTTCAATAAACTATGATACTCAACACCCCAGATTAACCGTGATGCACAAATTAACCCTCAGATTTTCCTTTACTCATTGAATTGGATGAATACATGCGACAACCCAAATCATTCTCTAAAAGTCCCCTATATGAATGCATAATAGAGATACAATCAGAGATCATTACGTTCAATGAAAATCATAAGTGTTGACGAGGCAATTATAACTATGAATGCATGATACAATTGCCAAGAATGCAATTAACGCGATTGTGATAGACAACCTTCACTACTTATGAATATAAACTTGTAACGATTAGGTGAAACCCATTTATATTCTAGCATCTAATTCATGCATGAAAACTAAGTATGCATCCTTAATAAACATACAAGAATCAGTTATGAATAAAATAGATAATTGAATTGCAATCACAACTTATCAAATCACAATTGGAAGAAATCAATTCAAATCTCAAGCATGTTCATGGCTTCAAACTTCCCCCTAACTAAATAGGGGTTTAGCCACTCATAATTGCAACAAAATTAGAAAATAACAAAGTAGACATTGAAAGCAAGAACGGAGTACACCTAAAACGCTCCAAAGTTCCAAGCTTGAGATGTGAAGGACCTTTGTTTTCACCACCTTGTTGTAGCACAAGTGTCTAGGATGTGTATGGATATATGGATGGAATGGATTGGTGAGATGTAGTATGGCTAGATGAATGGATGGAGGTCACAACAAGGATATTGTGTTTGTGAATGAAGTTGTGAGATGTGAAATGTAGTGTCTTTGGATGATGGCCCCCAAATTATGGTGAAGGGTTGATGTATTTATAGGCTAGGGAGATGAGTGTATGGAGTTGTAATGAGTGGATGTAATGGGTGTAGTGGGTGGATGTTTGGTAATGAGTGGATGAAATGGGTGTAGTGGATGAATGTTTGGTAATGAGTAGTGTTTGGTAATGAGTGGATGTAATGGGTGTAGTGGGTGGATGTTTGGTAATGAGTGGATGTAATGGGTGTATTGGGTGGATGTGTGGTAATTAGTGGATGTAATGGGTGTAGTGGGTTGTGGTAATGAGTGGATGTAATGGGTGTAGTGGGTAGATGTTTGGTAATGAGTGGATGTAATGGGTGTAGTGAATGTGTTGGGTGAAATGAGTGTGCTAAAATGGTTATTTATAGGGAGAGGATGATGCACAAACTTCAAATTTCGTCCATTCCTTTTGCTCCAAGAATATGCCACCCATTCCATGCCCAAAAATGCTCCAAAATGCTCCAAAATGCACTTCTTTGCCACATTAACCCTTTGGACCTACAAATACACGAAAATATCTTAAAATACTAAAATAACTATGAACTAACAACATAAATGCCAAGAAACAATCTAACTAAGTTGCATAAATATGCTCCTATCAATATCCGAGGTAAAGTAGGAGTAGCCGAAATTGAATGAAAGATGAGAGAATTGGTTACGGTGTGAAGGGAGAAATATGAGATTAACACATGGGATTTCTTAATGACTAGCATGCATATACAATTCAAAATTTATATACATGAGCAGCGGAAGCAATTTATCAAATAATATCAAAGCTATAGTCATGCAAATCCCATTCAAGGTTCATAGGTTTATATATAATGCATCTAAAACATTTAACTTAAGAACAAAGTCAAGGAATAGATATATACCTCTTGATCTTGATTTTAGACCAAGGATGGATCACCTCCAAGCCCTTTGCTCCTTGAAGTCCTTGAGCCTAGCCTCCCTCCTTGCCTTCTCCACTTTGTTAGTAAGAGTGCTCCTAGGTTCTCTCCAAGTTTCCAAAGTAGAAAACCTCTAAAGATCTACACCCACTAGTGTAGTGCGATGGATGGAGGCATAACCAAAAGGGTGAAAAATGTGTTAGTAAAAACACCCCCAAGGTGGCCGGCCTTTGTAGTGTTTTAGAGAGATATTTCTTTTGCCTCTTTGTTGTTTTAAACACACACAAAAACCCTAATGAACTTTGTGCTATAAAGTTCCTTATATAGACAAAAAGAAACCTAGTCAACAACTTGACTAAATATCTCTCCCTTTCCACTTGCAAGGGCCGGCCCTTTAGTGTTTGGTTTGGGCTTTGGGCTTTTATTATTTCAAGTCATCCTATGCTTGAATAAAAGCCCAATGGGTTTAGGCCCAATGGGCCCAATTAAACCCGAACGTTTCTTTAAGCCCAAAACAATCTTTTATCGCTTTTATGATTTCTTTAGACTTTCTAAATTAATCACAACACTTAATTAATCCAATTAATTATTTCCTTCATCCAGTAATTACTCATTACAAGAGCGTATCGGTGTACAATCATTTTAGGTTCTAATTAGCAAGGCAGTGAGGTTATTGGCATCAATCCAATTGATTATATTTAATTCAATCACTTAGTGAATTAAAACTTCATTTTAATTCACCTTTCTTCTTTGATGACTACATTTAATCATCTAGAAGAACTCACAAGCTATGAGTGACATCTAACCATATGTCATAGCTACCCAAGCTAATGTAGAAACTGTTCGGAGAACTTATTCAGTTGGAATTACAATGTAATTCGATCCTTCTCTAAAACAATACTCTCAATCGCATTACTAGGGTATGGATATATTATGTCAAACCCCTAATGTGATTATTCCTTCTTATATGATTCTATTGAGTCGTATAGGAACGCTTTCCTTTATTACGCTCGATACTTCGGCCGAAGATTCCCGAATCATATCTTAGAGTATTCTTCCTCTCTAAACGAGGATTAGAGATTCCTTGTTGCGCATTCACTTGCCTTCATGACTAAGTGGCTTAACCCCAATTATGCCGTGGACATCCGCGAATGGGGTGACTTTGACATAATCAAAGATTAAGTACTTAGCCACAAGACAACGATGATGCCTCAGGTCAAAGGATTACTTACATTATTCCAACCATTAGAGTTACTTGCTTGACATGTGAGTAGACCTCCATGCAAGTACTCTCGTTCGATTGTGTTCAGTGAACTCATTCTCTTAATGAGCACCTACATACTTGTCTTAGTGTCACAACACGAATGGGATGAGACTTTCCATCCTTCCATTTGAAGCGGACACAGTATGTACCGGTCTAAGCATTGTCAGTTTCCCTCCGACAATCCAATGACTAGGAACCTTTTGGACATAATGGTTATGTGAAGAAGGTCTCTGTAGTCTAACATCATTAGATTACTTCTTCAATCGATCCATTGTCCATGGATACACTATTTAGGACATATATCGTTTATTGAGATAGTCCTAATTCGTGTCTTTGCCATTTGATGTATAAGAGTCATCCATACATCGATTCATTTGTCCTGAAAGGTTTCTTCCAAAGATTGACTTTCAGGGCATATTTCCAACACGGTGCTTTAGACATGTGAAACAAAGGCTTACTAACGCTCCTGTTAGAAGATGAAATTATAGGATAGAGGTTCAGGGCCGAAGGGTTAGAGGACGACCTAGGAAGATTTTGGAAGAGACTCTAAGAAAAGACTTAGAATACTTGGATCTAATGGAAGATGTGACACAGAACTGAGCACAATGGCGTTCTAGGATTTTTATAGCCGACCCCACTTAGTGGGAAAAGGCTTTGTTATTGTTGTTACACCTGTTATTATTGATGCAATATATGTATTTACACTGATGAGTTATGAGTGAGGAAGAAACAACCTGATCTTATTGGAAATTAGTGATGGAATGATTGTAATTGCCAATTCTTCTGCATGAAGGAAATAAAATCAGCAAACTGGCCACAGTATGTCACAGTATATGGAAAGGGAGTTATGAGGAAAAAAAAAATATTTGAGGAATACTTACCATTTGGTTTTGATTTTCAAAGTTGAATTCTCTATGGTATGATTGTTGCATCACCTGCCTATTCGCAGATTCTCATTTAGTGAAATGTTACATTTGCACACAAAAAGATGAAGAAGTAGAATTCTGGAGGCAGAAGTTTGCTGGAAGTCAAGCTGACAGAAAAGAGAGAGTAGACGGTGAAACGGTAAAGGTAGCTGCACAACTAAAAAAAATGAAAGTTTTAGGTTAGAATTCCGTTGTCTATTTACTTTTAGTTGAGTAGGTAAAAATGTCACACATGCACTACCAAGGGTTTCCTTTTACCATTCCGGTTCATTCTTAAGTATAAGTGTTGACCCTAAAAACTACTAAGTCCAGAAACTAAAGCATTCGGCTTTTCTTTGTCAAGTTTTGGATAGCGTTTGCAAATATATAGGTAAACAAATACATAACGAATATAAATTGATTGATTTTAAGCCATTTGATTCGGGTCTTTAAATCAAATAGCACCACCCACTATTTTTGGTAAATTCCATATCCCTCATTGGAATTCGAGAGTTTTGGATGAAACTCTTAGTAGGGTATGGGAGACTCACCATTACCAAGCCCACCTCAGAAGAATATCATATTGGCTAGCAACAATAATGATGAGACGATAACGCTTTAGCCATTTACAACTTTTGTAATTACCCATCTAATTTGGCCTCTAGAAAATGATGCCTCAGAAGAATATCATATTGGCACCATTGCACTTAGTTAAGTCATTCCCACCATGCTAGTTCAAGTAAGGGTTCAAGAATGGCCTCAGAAGAATATCATATTGACCATACTCGTTGCCTACCTTCACTTCATCATATGTTTATAGGCTTCTCCTGAATGTAAGCACATACTTTGCATACCCCATAACTGGACGAATACGGTGTATGAGTCACAAACGATTGAAGCCCACCATGGTGGAAGGCCTACGAAGAGATGTTCAAAGCATCTCTCGCTTATCAACTTAATAATGGTTTGGTTGAGGGTTTTAGGTCTCATTACATATAAATATTCATTTTAATCTTTATTAAAACAATTTTGGTCCTATTACAACTATTGGTCCATTTGATTGAATTTAGTTGTATATAATACTCCCACTATGCTTATAAAACGGTTTTTAAAGCAAGAGTATATGATACTACTAATATAAACTTTGCATTCATTTGATGGACTATATAGTTGCCTTAGGGCCTTAGGATGACTATGAACCTTTGTTTAGATTCAACTCGAGCCTAGTGTTGAATCTCGGTCTAGGGATGGTGATTGATTTTAGTTACGCATTTATGCTCTTTTACAACATTTGATCAAATCAAATTACAACCAAAATCTAATCTACTCATTCCCATGGTTTAAACAAATTTGAAACGGCCTTTCACATAGCTCAATTATCGTAGGCTTAGGTTCATAATCACCCTTTAATTAATTAACACTTTAACTAATTAAATTGAATGCAACATTTTCATTTGGTTTTTGTATCCATAAAATTGACTTAAATGGAGCTAAATGAAATGAAAATCCAATTCTCATTTAAAGAGACAAAACCATAAACTTTTGGAGTCAAAACCATAAACTTTTGTCTTTTCTTTGCCCCAAAACAGCGCCTAATGCATAGTCGGATGCATCGCACATAAGCTCGAAAGGAAGGCTCCAATCGGGAGGAGCAATGATAGGGGTCGAAGTGAGCTTCTCCTTGAGCTGCTTGAATGCTGATTCACACTCCTCATCAAACTGGAAGGGCACATCTTTTTGAAGCAATCGGCAAAGGGGGTTGGACAACTTGGAAAAATCCTTGATGAAACGCCTATAGAACCCTGCATGGCCAAGAAATGAACGAACCTCTCTAACCGAAGTATGAGAGGGTAAGTGTCGTACAAGGTCTATTTTTTATTTATCTACTTCAATTCCTTTTTTTGAAACAATATGGCCTAAAACTATACCTTGTTTAACCATAAAGTGGCATTTTTCCCAATTCAACACAAGGTTAGTTTGAACACATCGTTTCAAGATCAAGGTCAGATTATCCAAACAATTATCAAAAGACTCCCCAAATACACTGAAATCATCCATAAATACCTCAATTATCTTCTCAACATAATCGGAGAATATACTTACCATACACCTTTGGAAAGTGGCAGGTGCGTTGCATAGGCCGAATGGCATGCAACGATAGGCAAAAGTTCCAAAGGGACATGTGAATGTGGTATTCTCTTGGTCATCTGGTGCTATCACAATTTGGTTATATCCAGAATATCCATCAAGAAAACAATAAAACGCACGACTGGCTAACCTTTCAAGCATTTGGTCGATGAATGGCAACGGAAAGTGATATTTCCTTGTTGTAGCGTGCATCTTTTCGAAGTTTATCACATTGGTGCTTGGTATTCACTAGATCGGCATACCATGGTTCACTCACCTCAATGGACAGTAGCTGCTCATCGGGGAAAGTTTCAGGGATAGGCACGTCATGATCATGCTCCTCATGGACCATTCGGCTTAAGTGGTCAGCCACCACATTCTTGCTTCCTTTCTTGTCTCGGATTTCAATGTCAAACTCTTGAAGAAGAAGCATCCAACGAATGAGCCTCGATTTTGCTTCCTTCTTCGTTAGTAAGTACTTTAAAGCTGCATGATCAGTATAAACAATCACTTTAGTTCCAATTAAGTAAGATCAAAATTTATCTAAAGCAAAGACAACAGCTAGAAGTTCTTTTTCCGTTGTGGAGTTGTTCAATTGGGCATCATTGAGAGTCCGAGAGGCATAATATATAACATGCGGCTGCTTGTCTTTTCTTTGCCCCAAAATAGCGCCTAATGAATAGTCGGATGCATCGCACATAAGCTCGAAAGGAAGGCTCCAATCGGGAGGAGCAATGATAGGGGTCGAAGTGAGCTTCTCCTTGAGCTGCTTGAATGCTAATTCACACTCCTCATCAAACTGGAAGGGCACATCTTTTTGAAGCAATCGGCAAAGGGGGTTGGACATCTTGGAAAAATCCTTGATGAAACGCCTATAGAACCCTGCATGGCCAAGAAATGAACGAACCTCTCTAACCGAAGTATGAGAGGGTAAGTGACGTACAAGATCTATTTTTGATTTATCTACTTCAATTCCTTTTTTTGAAACGATATGGCCTAAAACTATACCTTGTTTAACCATAAAGTGGCAGTTTTCCCAATTCAACACAAGGTTAGTTTTAACACATCGTTTCAAGATCAAGGTCAGATTATCCAAACAATTATCAAAAGACTCCCCAAATACACTGAAATCATCCATAAATACCTCAATTATCTTCTCAACATAATCGGAGAATATACTTACCATACACCTTTGGAAAGTGGCAGGTGCGTTGCATAGGCCGAATGGCATGCGACGATAGGCAAAAGTTCCAAAGGGACATGTGAATGTGGTATTCTCTTGGTCATCCAGTGCTATCATAATTTGGTTATATCCAGAATATCCATCAAGAAAACAATAAAACGCACGACTGGCTAACCTTTCAAGCATTTGGTCGATGAATGGCAACGGAAAGTGATCTTTCCTTGTTGTAGCGTTTAGCTTCCTATAGTCAATACAAACACGTCATCCGTTTTGAATTCGTGTAGGTACCAACTCGTTCTCATCATTCCTGACAACGGTAACTCCAGACTTCTTGGGAACGACTTGAACTGGTGAAACCCAATGGCTATCGGAGATAGGATAGATCATGCCACAATCTAAGAGCTCGATTATTTTCTTCTTCACAACTTCCATCATAGGAGGGTTGAGATGGCGGTGAGCCTCTTGGGATGGTTTAGTCCCATCTTCAAGTAGTATACGGTGCATGCAAGTGGTGGGGCTAGTTCCCCTAATGTCGGCCAAGGTCCACCCTATGGCTGTTTTGTGCTCTCGTAGCACCCTTATAAGCTTTTCTTCCTCATGTTCCGTGAGACTTGAAGAAACAATGACGGGCAATGTCTCGTCATCTCCTAAAAACACAAACTTCAAATGGTCCGGCAACGGCTTAAGTTCAAGAGTAGGTGCCTGAACAATAGAAGGTAACATCTTAGTAGAAACTGAACTTGAAATTGAGAGCGGAACCTTACCATATTGTCATGGAAGTGACTCAAGGGCAGCCACAACCTCCACAACTTCCTCATTAAATGGCAAGTCATTGGGATCCCAAATCTGGCCGTGGGTTTGCATTGCCCCAAGTTCTTGATTTTTGAGTTTTATGCCCTTCGTAATGGCTATTTCAAGGGCATCCTCATTCAATTCTTCCAGATACTCCTACGCCAAAGAATCAATAACATCAATAGAAAAGCAAGAGTGATCATCAACGGGATATCTCATAGTTTCAGAAATATTAAAATCGATAACTTCCCCATCGAATTCCATCGTCAAAGTTCCTTTGAATACATCAATCTTTGTACGGGCTGTCTTCAATAATGGCCTACCAAGGAGAATCGGCAAAGAGGTGGAATGGATTGAATCTTCCATGTCTAAAACGTAAAAATCTGCCGGAAAGATCAAATGGTTCACCTGCACTAAAACATCCTCCAAAACACCTTTTGGGTATGCATTAGAACGATCAGCCAATTGTATAATCACACCATCCTTTTTCAATTCACCCAAGTTCATAGATGCATAAATAGAGTAAGGCATGACATTTATAGATGCACCTAAATCTAGCATTGCATTTTCAAATCGAGTATTGCCAATCACACAGGGAATCGTAAAACTTCCTGGGTCTTTGCATTTAGTGGCAGTTTACGTTGCAATACGGCTGAAACATTTTCACTTACCTTAACTACCTCTTTGTTTGACATTCTTCTCTTGGTTGTGCACAACTCTTTGAGAAATTTGGCATATTTCGGGACTTGTTTAATTGCCTGAAGGAGTGGAATGTTTACTTGCACTTTCCGGAATGTTTCAAGAATGTCCTTCTCACTCTCGTCCTTGTTCGATTGCATGAACCTACGAGGAAAAGGAACATGGATCAAATTAGTATTAAGTGAATTTGAACTCAACTTACCTTGTTTGGCCAATTTAGGAATGATAGGGGCCTGGGGCAATGGTTGATTCACCCTTTCCATTGGTGTGCTAGTGCTCCCCTCCTCGTTTTGCAGCTTTTCATCCTCTTTTTGGGCAGATTTGGGAGTGTCGGACTCACTTCCAACTTCTTTTCCACTACGCAACATGATGGCTTTGGCAGATTCGAATGCGCTCTTCGGATTCATAACGGTTGAACTAGGCAACTTACCTTGCTCTCTGAATTGTCCTACAAACTCTGCAATCTGCCCAATTTGCTTCTCCATTTGGTCCACCATTTTGTCTTGGTTTTGCATTGCTTTGACTTGATTTTCTTGCCCCTAAGACAAATTGGTGAGTAACTTAAGAAGTGTCTCATTATCTAAAGATGTACCTGAGGTATTTTGGGCAGGTTGTTGTGGGGCTTATGTTGGTGCGTATTGCTTGGTATAGAAGCCCGAAGGTTGCTGCCTAAAGCCTCCTTGTTGTTGGGGCTCCCTCCACCTGAAATTTGGATGGTCTCTCCAACCTGGATTGTACGTATTAGAATATGGATCGTTCCTTGGCTGGTTTTGACCTTGAAATCCAATTGCATTGGCACTTTTCCATCCACCATTTTCAATCAATTGCGGGCACTTTTCAGAGGCATGTCCTTGGATAGAACACACACCACATACACTTGGTTCTTTCATCCTTATTCCTTAAGCCATCTGAGACACAATGGAAGTAAGATTAGCTAATTGCGATTGAATGTCGGATGTGGAACTTACCTTATTCACTTGCTACCGTGGGGTGTCCCTTTGACCAACGCCTTCATATTGTTGAGCATTCAATGCTCGGTTAGCAATTAAGGTCTTAGCAGCCATGGGTGTTTTGTCCACCAAAGCTTCTCCCGTTGAGGCGTCTAGCATTTTGCGTTCAATTGGTAGAAGCCCTTCGTAGAAATATTGAAGAAAAAGCTCCTCCTTCATCTGGTGCTGTGGACATGAAGCAACAAGGGTTTTAAAACGCTCATAGTAAGTGGGAAAGGATTCACCTTGGTTTTGCTGAATGCCACTAATGCTTTTGCGTAGTAGAATGACTCGAGAGGTTGGGAAAAACTTTTCCAAAAATGCTCGTTTCATACTCTCCCATGATGTGACAGTTCCGAGGGCTAGCTTATACAACCAATCTTTAGCCTTTTCTAAGAGAGAAAAGGGAAAAGCCTTCATTTTCAGAATGCTTCCATCAACGTTCACAGGGGTCATGCTCGAGCAAACAACCTCAAACTCCTTCAAGTGTTTATTAGGATCTTCCATGGACATCCCGTGGAACTTAGGAATGTGATGCAACAAACTTGATTTCAATTCGAACTCGTCCGTCTTCCCTAGGGCAGCCATGGGGTATTGGATGCATAGGGGAGCGACATTGTCCAATCCTGAAGCGGAAAGCTCCTTGATTGTTCGATTGTCCGCTGCCATGTTGGGATTTTCCTTTACAACCTATGTCGTGGGCTCCTCTTGTTCTTCTACTTTGTCTTCTCCAAGATCCGGTGCAGGTTGAGATGGTTGGGGTTCTTGTTGATTCCTTGCTCGTCTCAAAGTTCGTTCAAAATCATCGTCAAAGTCACAGATGTGCTTATGAATAGGTTGAGAACTTCGAGTCATAAACCACCTAAAATAAGAAAACAAGTAAAGTCATCAACTAGGAACAAAAACACATGAAAATAAACAAAAAGAAATAACAAGGGATTAGCAAAATTGCTAATCCCCGGCAACGGCGCCAAATTTTGATGCGATGAAAGTTAAGCACTCAAATTAAACCCTCTTGTTGTCAAATTGTAGTATAAATGCAAGTAGGAATCATTCTAAACCGGGGATTAGGAGGGCTTGCTAAAACCTCTAAACCGGGGATTATGAGGGCTTACTAAAACCTCTAAACTTACTCAAAAACATAAAAACAAAGTTAAAAATGTTTGAATAGACTCAAGGGACTCAAAACAGATTCTAAAGACTCAAAACAACTTAAAAACACTCAAAACTGCCTAAAAACACAAACTGGGCAGATTTGACTCTAACACAACTTTGGACGAATTTAGTGTTTTTACTTAAATCAAAACACTCTAAAACACAAACAAAACAGATTTTAAACACTTTGGAACAAGAAAGTAAAATGGGGGTTTTGATTTGGATGAATTTGAAATAAACAAGCAAGTTATAAAACTAGGCAGATTATAAAATGAATTTGAGAAATAAAATGATGGATGGATTAGTTAGAGGTCCATTCTTCACACATGACACACTTGTACATGAATAGATTTCCAACTACTTTTCAATAAACTATGATACTCAACACCCCAGATTAACCGTGATGCACAAATTAACCCTCAAATTTTCCTTTACTCATTGAATTGGATGAATACATGCGACAACCCAAATCATTCTCGAAAAGTCCCCTATATGAATGCATAATAGAGATACAATCAGAGATCATTACGTTCAATGAAAATCATAAGTGTTGACGAGGCAATTATAACTATGAATGCATGATACAATTGCGAAGAATGCAATTAACGCGATTGTGATAGACAACCTTCACTACTCATGACTATAAACTTGTAACGATTAGGTGAAACTCATTTATATTCTAGCATCTAATTCATGCATGAAAACTAAGTATGCATCCTTAATAAACATACAAGAATCAGTTATGAATAAAATAGATAATTGAATTGCAATCACAACTTATCAAATCACAATTGGAAGAAATCAATTCAAATCTCAAGCATGTTCATGGCTTCAAACTTCCCCCTAACTAAATAGGGGTTTAGCCACTCATAATTGAAACAAAATTAGAAAATAACAAAGTAGACATTGAAAGCAAGAACGGAGTACACCTAAAACGCTCCAAAGTTCCAAGCTTGAGATGTGAAGGACCTTTGTTTTCACCACCTTGTTGTAGCACAAGTGTCTAGGATGTGTATGGATATATGGATGGAATGGATTGGTGAGATGTAGTATGGCTAGATGAATGGATGGAGGTCACGGCAAGGAAATTGTGTTTGTGAATGAAGTTGTGAGATGTGAAATGTAGTGTCTTTGGATGATGGCCCCCAAATTATGGTGAAGGGTTGATGTATTTATAGGCTAGGGAGATGAGTGTATGGAGTTGTAATGAGTGGATGTAATGGGTGTAGTGGGTGGATGTTTGGTAATGAGTGGATGTAATGGGTGTAGTGGATGAATGTTTGGTAATGAGTAGTGTTTGGTAATGAGTGGATGTAATGGGTGTAGTGGGTGGATGTTTGGCAATGAGTGGATGTAATGGGTGTATTGGGTGGATGTTTGGTAATGAGTGGATGTAATGGGTGTAGTGGGTTGTGGTAATGAGTGGATGTAATGGGTGTAGTGGGTAGATGTTTGGTAATGAGTGGATGTAATGGGTGTAGTGGATGAGTGTTTGGTAATGAGTGGATGTAATGGGTGTAGTGAATGTGTTGGGTGAAATGAGTGTGCTAAAATGGTTATTTATAGGGAGAGGATGATGCACAAACTTCAAATTTCGTCCATTCCTTTTGCTCCAAGAATATGCCACCCATTTCATGCCCAAAAATGTTCCAAAATGCTCCAAAATGCACTTCTTTGCCACATTAACCCTTTGGACCTACAAATAACTATGAACTAACAACATAAATGCCAAGAAACAAGCTAACTAAGTCGCATAAATATGCTCCTATCAATATCCGAGGTAAAGTAGGAGTAGCCGAAATTGAATGAAAGATGAGAGAATTGGTTACGGTGGTTTAGACATGTGAAACGAATGCTTACTAACGCTCCTGTTAGAAGATGAAATTACAGGATAGAGGTTCAGGGCCGAAGGGTTAGAGGACGACCTAGGAAGACTTTGGAAGAGACTCTAAGAAAAGACTTAGAATACTTGGATCTAATGGAAGATGTGACACAGAACTGAGCACAATGGCGTTCTAGGATTTTTATAGCCGACCCCACTTAGTGGGAAAAGGCTTTGTTATTGTTGTTACACCTGTTATTATTGATGCAATATATGTATTTACACTGATGAGTTATGAGTGAGGAAGAAACAACTTGATCTTATTGGAAATTAGTGATGGAATGATTGTAATTGCCAATTCTTCTGCATGAAGGAAATAAAATCAGCAAACTGGCCACAGTATGTCACAGTATTTGGAAAGGGAGTTATGAGGAAAAAAAAAATATTTGAGGAATACTTACCATTTGGTTTTGATTTTCAAAGTTGAATTCTCTATGGTATAATTGTTGCATCACCTCCCTATTCGTAGATTCTCATTTAGTGAAATGTTACATTTGCACACAAAAAGATGAAGAAGTAGAATTCTGGAGGCAGAAGTTTGCTGGAAGTCAAGCTGACAGAAAAGAGAGAGTAGACGGTGAAGCGGTAAAGGTAGCTGCACAACTAAAAAAAAAGAAAGTTTTAGGTAAGAATTCCGTTGTCTATTTACTTTTAGTTGAGTAGGTAAAAATGTCACACATGCACTACCAAGGGTTTCCTTTTACCATTCCGGTTCATTCTTAAGTATAAGTGTTGACCCTAAAAACTACAAAGCCTACGTGGCATGCAGGCTGAGTAATCTATAAGCTAACTACATCCTTCAGTGAATGCAGGGAGTGCCAACTTGTCGGCCGAGCTCGGCCGAGGAGTAAACTTTGTTGATGTTGCGTTGGGTCGCACTACTGACTTCTGCGTCTTGGGATTGCGGCCGAGAAAGGAACACGTCTCGGCCTCTTAGATTCTTGAGCCTGAAGACAAGGCTACTATTCTTACAAAGTTCACGAATCGAATTCGGCTTTCAATGTGCCGAATGTAATAACTGTAACACCTCACTTTGCCGAGAAGGCTGATGAGATGACCTCGACCAATAAGGATTCAGGAATCCTTCTCGACCGAGACTTGGATAGGTAATCAACCGTCCTCGCCGTAGTGCTGTTGATGCCAACGGAAGATGATGCGAGACCGACTGATTCTACGGTGACAGAGCTATCTATGCCGACTTAAGATATCACCGGTTGCTTTCACAGTGCTGTTGATGCCAACGGAAGATGTCTCAGCGAAAAGAGAAAATAAAAAATCTCAAAGTTGTTGAGAGAGTTTGTGCAGGGCAGTTTTGTGTTGAATTCGGAGGTTTCTTTCCATTGTTTGTAGCCTTGTATTTATAGGGACGAGCATGCCTGACGTGGCTTGATCTTCATATGATTGTATTTGATCTGTGGCGTGGTTTGCATGTGCAGATTAAACTCCCATCAGCCTTTATCTCAAATTGGATCATTACCAATTTAAAAAGACCATGAAAAAGCATCCATGTTTGACGGGATCAAATAAATATAATCGCATGAGGTCATCATGCAGTTATCCAACCAAATAAAACTTTGTTTAATTCAAAATCTCCACATCCTTATTGGTCCTTGGTCGTAGGATTTGATGGAGTCAGCCCACCAATTTGCATATATTAGCATATATTTTTATGCTAATAATTATCCCATCTAGGATATGAGCAGCTCCATTATCAGAGATTTCATCTTGGCATCCCACGCATAGAAGAAAACCATGCATCTTGACAATTCTAATCACACCCATCATGTTATCCCAATCTGATAACAAGAATTCCAAGCCCACTTGAACTGTACTGCTTGCTTGAAAATATAATAAGAATGTGCCAAAAGTAATTAATATTAACGGATAAATATTACGATAAAAATCATAATATTATCCTTTAAAATTGCTTACCCAACGGCCTCAATTACTTGGGCCGATGGTGTAAAATCGGGTCCAAACATTGCCCCCCAGTTTCCTTGAGCTTCGGCCCGTAAGCCGAACGGTTAAGGAAATTAGTCATTTGTGCCCAACTCGGCGATTTCCCCAATATCTGTTATTGACCAACCCTCTTGGCTAACATATATCTGCAAAAATTTGGCCGAGGAACATCATCGTTGGCCGATGTCTATTATTGAGTGGCCGAGGATCATTAGCCATATGCTTAGTGGTCGAGGGACTCATCGTTGGCCGAGGTCTTAGAGTGGCCGAAGACCAACACCATTAGCTATACATATATATATATATATATATACAAAATCAAATCTTGGCCTTGGAATAATGTTGTCGGCCATGCAAATTTTTATCACATTTTTTTTTTTTTTACATATATATATATATATGTTTTGACCGAGGCTTTGTTTCGTAATGGGGCCAAGACCGAGGCTTTTGTAAGCAAAGTTCACAAATAAATGCATTCGGCCAAAATAGTCAAACAAGTGTATTCGACCAAAATTTTTTATTCGGCCAGAATGTTGTTGCCCCCTTATTTTCTTATGCATCGGCTTGCATAGCCGTATGTTTAAGAAAATAATATATATATATATATATATATTTAACAAACGAAAAGAAAAGTGGCCGAAACATAGTTAGGAGGAGGCCAACGATGCTTTATTCCAAGTCGAGATCTTGTAATAACAAAATCTTCACATTGATTTCGCTCTAGGCCGAATAAAGATTTTCCTCCAAATATTTTCGACTTGGCGAAATATTTTTTATCATCGGCTGCCGAATGTATTGAACAATTACCATGCCCCCCGGGCATAATAATTTCGGCTTTTAATTCAAACATCTTAGTCGAATGAGATTTCTCCATATCGGCTTTATCGCCAATAATCATATCAATTGTCGTAGTTTCTTGGGCTAAGCCAATGTTGCGGCCTTATTCGTCATTGGAGCACTCCTCTGACGAATCATTTTTTGAGTCAATTTGTGGCTCAGCAACTTGAACATTTTCTTCTAGGCCTACCACACTTCCAGTCTCGACCGAAAAAATAGGTGGCCTTTGTTCTTCGGCTAAATTAACAATTTTCTTTTCTTAGGCCGAATATTGGTTGTGGCTGGAGTGGAAATTTGCCCCCCGGCCTCTTGCCTTTCAAAAATTCTTCCCAATCTCTCGAGAAGTTGTTTTTGCTTCTTTAACAGGCGATGACTCTCATCCTTTGAAGCCTGATCGAGATAGATCATGTGAACTTCGTAGTTTTAGCACTGGGTCCCACCGGGCGTGCCAAAATGTTGACCCTAAAAACTACTAAGCCTACGTGGCACGCAGGCCAAGTAATCTATAAGCTAACTACGTCCTTCAATGAATGCGGGGCGTGCCAACTCGTCGGCCGAGCTCGGCCGAGGAGTAAAATTTGTTGATGTTGCGTTGGGTCGTTCTACTGACTTCTGCATCTTACGATTGCGGCCGAGAAAGGAACACGTCTCGGCCTCTTGGATTCTCGAGCCTGAAGACAAGGCTACTATTCTTATGAAGTTCACAAATCGAATTCGGCTTTGAATGTGCCGAATGTAATAACTGTAACACCTCACTTTGCCGAGAAGGCTGATGAGATGACCTCGACCAATAAGGATTCAGGAATCCTTCTCAACCGAGACTTGGATAGGTAATCAACCGTCCTCGCTGTACTGCTGTTGATGCCAACGGAAGATGATGCGAGACTGACTGATTCTACGGTGACAGAGCTATCTATGCCGACTTAAGATATCACCGGTTGCTTTCACAGTGCTGTTGATGCCAACGGAAGATGTGTCAGCGAAAAGAGAAAATAAAAAATCTCAAAGTTGTTGAGAGAGTTTACGCAGGGCAGTTTTGTGTTGAATTCGGAGGTCTCTTTCCATTGTTTGTAGCCTTTTATTTATAGGGACGAGCATGCCTGACGTGGCTTGATCTTCAAAGGATTGTATTTGATCTGTGGTGTGGTTTGCATGTGCAGATTAAACTCCCATCAGCCCTTATCTCAAATTGGATCATTATCGATTTAAAAAGACCATGAAAAAGCATCCATGTTTGACGGGATCAAACAAATATAATCGCATGAGGTCATCATGCAGTTATCCAACCAAATAAAACTTTGTTTAATTCAAAATCTCCACATCCTTATTGGTCCTTGGCCGTAGGATTTGATGGAGTCAGCCCACCAATTTGCATATATTAGCATATATTTTTATGCTAATAATTATCCCATCTAGGATATGAGCGGCTCCATTATCAGAGATTTCATCTTGGCATTCCACGCATAGAAGAAAACCATGCATCTTGACAATTCTAATCACACCCATCATGTTATCCCAATCTGATAACAAGAATTCCTAGCCCACTTGAACTGTACTGCTTGCTTGAAAATATAATAAGAATATGCCAAAAGTAATTAATATTAACGGATAAATATTACGATAAAAATCATAATACTATCCTTTAAAATTGCTTACCCAACGGCCTCGATTACTTGGGCCGATAGTGTAAAATCGGGTCCAAACAATAAGGTTTGTACATTTAATCTTATGCAAACTCCTAATCCACCCCACCATACACACCAAAAAAAAAAACAATCACATGTAAAAAGAATGATATATCCTATTTTAGGTTGTGAATACGAGTGGTTGTGGTGGTGGATTTTAAGTACCCCAAATTGAGGACTTTAGTAATGCGGTGTTTTTGGTAACTTAAACTATACTCACTACTTCGCGAACTTTAAAACTACAATTTCAAGAAACATTGAACCCTAATGTTTAAACTTTTATCATTTTTGATCTGCACGTTGGTAACTTGTTCAATGAAACAGTCCTGTTCAGTGAAAGGAAGACCCCTTCTTTATTGCATGCTCTGTTGTTATCAGGATAATCTTTTCCTGTTTCTTTTGTACATATTATGTTGTGATGAGGATTTATGGAATGATGCGAGGGGTCTTTATTGAGGACTGCCAGTAGTGCTTGTTGCCCAAATAGGATTTGCATCCTTATTATTATTGAACAGTTTTCTAGACATCTTTCTTATGCTCTGTTGATCTTCGTCGTTTGGTGTTATACTTCTCACCAAGTAATACACAGCGTCTCCTTGTAACTGGAAAACAAAAAATACATAACTTATCCCGAGTGTGGGTACCTGTACTTGAAAAGAATACTATACCCTTTATTACTTATTCTGGCATAACTGGATTTATTCTAAGAGGCCATTGTTATAGCAGACAGTAGTGGAAAGAAAAAGCGACAGCCCAAAAAATCTGCAGCTAAAGCAGAGATTTCTATTAGTAGGCTTGACATCTGCGTTGGCCTCATTACTAAAGCTCAGAAGCATCCTGATGCTGATTCACTTTACGTAGAGGATATTGATGTTGGTGAAGGACAAACAAGAACAGTGGTCAGTGGACTTGTCAAATATATACCTCTCAATAAAATGCAGGTTTGTTTACATCTACCAATTTGTTAATAATAAAGTTACCATCAATTTCTGTCAACGTTTATTCATATTAATTGTTCTGTGGCAGAACCGGAAAGTATGTGTTCTTTGCAATCTGAAGCCAGCAAACATGCGGGGTATTAAGTCAGAAGCAACGGTTCTTGCTGCTTCGAACAGTGACCACACCACAGTAAGCAGCCCCGTACACCTTTAATAGTATTTGCATCTCATGTGCTCTTCTTAAGCCACGCATCACTGTAGTGATTTTATGCTAATGATTGATCACTCTTTGAGTGACCAAACAAAGGAGTCTACTAATATGGATCTTGATGATACCTAATTTTAACTTTTGGTCTTTGACATGGTATCGAATAATGAGGATATTTTTCACAGCATTATGTTAAACATGCTGCTGGTAGGCAGGTGATTATAGGTGTTGCTCCTTGTTTCCAAAATTAAATTAACTGAAATCAACCCAATTAAGTCCAAATTTTAATGTTCGCAAGTGTACGAATCGTTAAGTAGTATAGTAGGCAAGCACAAGATCGTTCCAACTAAGATTGAAATAATTCTAATTATCTAACTTAATTTGTATTGCACTTTAATTGAAATGGAAAAATTGATGATTTGAGAAAGAACTTTGAAATTGTAAACATAAACAAAAATCAAATGAGCTTAAATAAATGACAAGAACTGTTGGATTTATTCCGATGTAAATCAACCTTAAATGGTCTACAATATATAATAGGAATGTAATATTGGAGATTAATGTAGATATTGTGATTTATTTCCTAAAGATATCAATCTTATATTAGGTGTCTTGTAATACAAGTAAGATTAATGGAGTCCTTGATTTTATGTGATTATGATACCTAACTGATAGGCTAAAAAGTGGGATTTGGGATTCCTTTATGGATGGAACCTTAATGCCCTAGCCAATATAAATACCAAGGTCCCTGCAAACCCTAGAGACACAACAAACACTTCCCATAAAGTAGTTGTATCCAGCTAGGTGCTTTGTAGAAGACTTTGGTGTTGCCGCATCCTTCATCTTCTTCGTTTGATCTCCAATGGCTATCGCTTCATGATCAGGTCAGCTAAAATTCCTTCGTTTGTGTTTTAATTATATAACCACATAAAGTTTACATGTGGTATCAGAGCCTCTGATTATATAATTAAAACCTATTAGGTTTAATATTGGATTACATAATATTCTGCGTGTGTTTAATCCAAGTTGTGATTGCATATGTTTGGCAACACCACCATGCCGGACCTCCTTGAAAACGGGATCAGTACGTTTCCGCATATAGTTGCATATACTTGGCATATTAATATGATATGCACAGCACATATTTTGCATCAGTTCCTATTTGGTCTTAGAGACCGAAATTATCAGTTAAATAAAACGATTACATAATTGGATATTCTGTTTCTGCGAGTGATGTCTCTTGAGTTCAAGTTTTGCTTCCACCGCCACCACCCTTCAAAATTTCAAACCCAAACGTGGGCCTTTATTTTAATTGAAGCGCTTAATGATGATATTGAATTAACTATAAGAAAGAAAGATTGAAATAGTTAGTTCATTATTTTATTGAATTAGTTTTAATTGGAAGACTTCTTTAGGCTTCCTATTTCAATGTTCATGTTAATGTTTTGGTTCAATTGAAATAGTCATGTGTTCTAACTTTGCACTGGAGAATTTTTTGAGACGATCAATGAGCCCAATGATAGAATCTCATGATCAGAAAGGGTTAGTTAAATATAAAAGATCAGAATCAGATGGAGGTCGGTTAAAGAGCGGGTAAAGCCAACAAACCGTGCCGAGGCATAAAGACAACGTCGTCCAACGGAAGACAAGTCATGGACGTCACCTCCCAAGCGTCTCAACTCAGCAAGCTCGGTAAAGTCCTCTATCAAAGTGAATGGTGTTGATCATTATATATGTCAAGTACGAAACAGTCGATCATACATATGGTTAGTTTTGATTATTAAGTTTTGAACTTGATAATTATAACAAAGAGAAAATATATGCTTTGAACATGATAAATTCTTATTTGCATATGAAAAGCCTACCGAGAAGCATATGTAAATATGCATAAATTATTTTACTTGTTTTTTAGACTATATTATGTCAAAATAGTCTGGGTGTTTCGGCACTAGTACATGAGTAAGTCTATTGCTCTATTTTTTATGGGTAATATGAATTCATGGAAATATTTTCATTCAGTTGTGTTACATGATAATGTGTAGGAAATATATATAGACCGAATGTAATAGCCATGTCATTGGTTGTTGTTGGAAATAATCAATATGGATTAAAATTTTAAGTTTTGCAAACATGTAGTAAAATGACATATGGTATATTTCTTTTTAAGGGGATTGGATTGTCCTATATTGCTTGAGATGATCCTATGCAAAGACACAAATATATGATAAATCTGGCAGATTAGCATTAATAATGCAGTAAAATTATTGTTATGTCCAGAATATATACACTATGTACTCGTACTTGGGTATGACTGGGGATTAATTCAAGTAATGTTTAATGTCATATTAACTCCATAAGGAATCTGCATGACTAACCAAAATTAGTTTTGTCTACAATTTTGCTTTCTTATCTCAGTATAGTCATTTAATTGTACATGACTAGTTAACTATGAAATTGATGCATAATTTGTGGATTGACTGAGAATGACATAAAGCATCCAGTGGCAAGAACAAGAACAAGAACATTATACAAATGAATGAGGTATGCAGTAATTATGTGACAATTCTCATTTGTATTTTATCTATTTATATGAGAATTATGGTTGGCCATGTGATTATATATATGTTTATAAAGAAGTGGTGAACATATGAAGGCATGCGGTATGTATTTCATTCAAAGCATATGACTAAAATTGATAAGCATAAGTTTTCAAACTTGTATATGGTTTGTTAGTTTTTCCTATGCCTAAAGAATTTAAACAATGTTTTGATGAGTCAATTTTATGTGCCATAAGGGGAGAAGAAAAGAAATTATTCAAGGCTAATGTATGGCATGTATTGGGGTTTTTTCTTTTGGAAGAAAAGAATTTTTGGTTGTTCCTTTGCTTAATTTGGTATTTACAAGGCTAATGCACGATTGTGAAGCTAATGTTTTAGGAGTCTTGTACTACAGAAATAAAGGTACAAAAGGAAAGGAACTCGTTTGACTTAAGAGAGCATTTAAGTGATATCACAATTTGGCTTTTGAATTAAAAGCGACTATATTGTTTAAAGTGTTTCCATTTTGAATCTATTAGCTCCATCATGTTTTCTCATACGTGTTGATATCCTTGTGAGATTGATATTATAGCTCTTATACAACTGATCTATATGTGATTAATCTCCTTTCAAGTATGTTGTCAGGTTTTTTTGAGATTAATTGGATATCGAAGGGAGTCATGAAGGAAATTATTAAATTAAGGCCATTTGTTGGCAAGACTCGAAGCTTGAATCATGTTATCATAATTTTATCACTTACAGCTAATTAATCCATGTGACGTTTGTATTGTTTTAGGCTGGAGATGATCAATGTCTTGTCAACTAAGCAAGCCGTAGCGGCTTAGTTGATGCTGGGACTATGGTTTTAAGTTACTTTGATCAGCGTTGCATCTTAATTAGAATAAAAGGGATAATCTTCTTGCCCGTAGGTGTGGATCGTTTCCTTTGTTTTAATTAAGATGGCATAGTATGGGTTTTATTTCACAGGAGTTTGTGAAAACTTCATCTTGCCCGTAGGTGTTGAAGTTTTTTATGAAGGTAACTCTTGTGACATATAATTCAGTACTAGAAACTAATTAATTTGCTTGCCCGTAGGTGTAAATTAATCTAGTTTCATGAAGTTTATTGGGGATAAAGTTCCATGCCATCAGTTACAAAATCCCACTATGAGCCCCATAATAGGTTGTGGTTTTAAGGCATGGAAATCGGTTGCATCATAACATATTTTGTGTCTATTCATGAGACTTGTTGATGCAAAGTATTGGACCCATGAAGGTTAATCAAGGATTGCTAAGGTACACATTATTTAAGTCTTATGCTTGTAAATCTTTTCAATTTGAAATATGATGTCGTTTTAGATGATGAAATTTGACTACTAGAGTTTCCCTTGGACATCGAAATTGAAATGATATGAAATTGAATTGTTATGGATGTATAAATTCATGATAGATGCACATGATTGTTTCTGGCAGATTGCATGTCTTGATTTAAATTGAGTGAATGATACGTCTAATGATCACCAAACGACCTGAATTTTTTATATGTTCAACATATATATGTCTATTATGTGTCTGCAAATTTTCGTAAATTTTTGCCATGTAGTATAATTATGGTGAATTTACTAGTAACCCATACCGTACAGACAGTTTTTCTGGCAGATTGTTTTTTGTTTTTTTTGAGACGTCATTTTAGACAATTAGTTTTACTTAAAATGGCCCTATATTTTTATTTTATGAAGATTAGTATGTCTATTTTGATCTGTAAAATTTTGGTAGCAATTAAGCTTGTAAATTAATTATGATAAATTCTAAAGTAAGTGTAACTCATTGCTGAAATTCTTTTGATAACTTTATGTTGGTTGTGATGTCTATTTAATTATGTCTAAAATATGAAGAAAATTTGTTTAGGTACATCCTTGAAAGAATATATGAATGAGTGTTTGCCCAAGTGGGAGAATAAGTGAAAGAAAATTGGGCTTCACACTTATTAACTTATTTGCAATAAGTGTATAAACTCTAAAAGTTTAGAGTTTTGAGCATTAAGTGGACTAGCATAAAGTGTTATTCTATCTTCCATGAATATGTGTTTTGGTTGATGAAATTAGAATTATGCCATGACTCGAATGACAATAATATGTTTAAGTTGCAGAATGAGTACTTGGGGTATGTGTATATTTTTACTTGAAATCATTTGGATGCCTTGATTGATTATTTGTTAATCTTTAGAAAGAATTTTGAGGCTCGTGGGGACTTAGCGCAAATATGGAATTATTAATGCAAATAGATGGTTGTGAAATGCATGGTTTTGTACAAACAGCGGTGAATGTCTTAGTTTTACCTTTCATCGAGATTATGCTATTTAAGGTGTTAAGGAAAGGTTAAAGAAAGACAATTTTGTAGTGATATGCATTCATTGACTAAGTAAGGGTGTTCCCACAAGCATATTTCAAAAGTATGATTTAAGTAGTGATTTGCAAATTAAGTGACGATGTTGCAAATAAGTGGGAGCTTGAGTTTCATGTAATTGATGCCTTACATTTGCAGATGACCTATAAGGTATGTATGATTGATTGAATCCATTTATTCAGTTTAATCTCTAGTTGGATTCATGTAGTCACATGTTTATGTGTTGGTCAATTATCAGATGATGATATATCTGATATCCAGTTAAGCAAATTGCATTTTAAGTCATAAAGGGATGGTTAATCTTCTTGCTCGTAGGTGTGGATTAATTCTTTTGGTTCGACTTAAAATGGCATGACATGATTTATATGTTGTATTAGTTGTAAGAGTTTTTTCATCTTGCTCATAAGTGTTGAAAAATTCTCTCACGAAAGTAACTAATATGGTATATGAACTAGTGTCAAAAACATGTTAATTCATCTTGCTCGTAGGTGTTGAATTAATTATGTTTTATGAAGTTTTTTGTTTGCAACTGCAGTAAAAGTTTGCATGAAAGAGGACCTGAGATGATAAAAGTTGAGACACATTCAGGTAATTAAAGTTCATCTTTGCAATCATAATTTGACGGTGTTTCATGTGGATGAGGATTTTAGCATGTGTGATTATGAAGGTTTTAGGTTGTGTCAACCTTACAACCTTGTTAGTTCCATGTTGAAAGACTTATTTGACAGAAACTTGTATCAAGGATATGATGTTATCACAACTACATGGCCATTAAAGTGACATTAATCTCCAATTTCAAGTATAAACATAAATATTATATGTGTAGACCAGTGGGAGAATGTTGGATTTATTCCGATGTAAATCAACCTTAAATGGTCTACAATATATAATAGGAATGTAATATTGGAGATTAATGTAGATATTGTGATTTATTTCCTAAAGATATCAATCTTATATTAGGTGTCTTGTAATACAAGTAAGATTAATGGAGTCCTTGATTTTATGTGATTATGATACCTAACTGATAGGCTAAAAAGTGGGATTTGGGATTCCTTTATGGATGGAACCTTAATGCCCTAGCCAATATAAATACCAAGGTCCCTGCAAACCCTAGAGACACAACAAACACTTCCCATAAAGTAGTTGTATCCAGCTAGGTGCTTTGTAGAAGACTTTGGTGTTGCCGCATCCTTCATCTTCTTCGTTTGATCTCCAATGGCTATCGCTTCATGATCAGGTCAGCTAAAATTCCTTCGTTTGTGTTTTAATTATATAACCACATAAAGTTTACAAGAACAACAAAGAAATCAAATTATAAATCAATTGCGAAAGACACTAGAGCATCCGATTCACCATAACCAATCCAACTCAATTCCTATAGTCAATTATTAATGAGTAATCATCCAAATTGACGGTCTAGTTCCTCTAATTCATATAGTATCCATGGCATTTAGATTACTATGTATGCTCATATGTGCTAACAATCTATGGCATCTAGATTACTAAACACACACGAGTTCATTAACAATTTGAGAACTACTTAAGAGACCGCATGAAACCTAGTGTATGGCATCTACATAAAGGAATTCATGGTACCATTTGCAAGACGCTAAAACCGAATTAACAACATGGCATCTGTGTTAACTCGCATCAAATACACTCAACTCAAACCAAAATTGACACACCCCGTCCCGAAGGAGGGCATGCTGGCCGTCACGTGAGAGTGACGTAACCATTTGCACAGTACGGAAGCTTTAAGATACAATTTAAATTGATACACCCGAAGGTGAGTCCTAATTTTGTCCAATCTGTCAGAACACCGTCGAATTCCTCGTAGTCACCACACCTTTGTGATTCCTGAACCTGGAGGGGCGCAAAACCAAAATTGAGTGGGTCAGTAAAACAATTCTTTTCCAAATACAAACATTTCTCAAAACGTTGTAACCCCTCTCCGTAAAACCTGTATACTTTCCCAGAAATGTAAAATATAAATATACATATATATTCTCAAAACTTCATTTTTACTATCTCAACATTATCTCTTTATCAATCATGCCATGCCATGTCATCTCAACATTTCTCATATTAATTATGCCATGCCACATCATCTCAACAGTAATAAGGTATGAATGCATCAACATAATCATATCAGGTGCAAGAAAGTAATCAACCGTAGGCCCTCTAATAGCCCTATACGGTTGAACCTAGAGCTCAAAATCTATCATTATCACTCTACCGGAGTCACCTCTGTGACCCGTCCGGCCTTCTGCACACAAGTTACGCTCTAGTGCTTCTCATAAATCATCTGTGCACATAATCTAAGGTCACCCACCAGTCGGAATCTCACTAACACTCTCGCGACTGGTCTGTCGTACCCACTCCGCGTGGACTGTACGACTAGCATCTACTTGGATCCAAGGCGAGCGTGCGATGCGGTGAATACTATAAGCACTAAACCATGGTGCAGGATTTGAGCTCAATATATATCATCATCATCATAACAGTAATTAAATACTCATCTGTGCGTCCACCGCACCATTTCATACATATGCATCATAAATCAATTCTTACCTGTGCGTCCACCGCACCAATTCATACATATGCATCATATATTAATTCATGCATGGCATTTCAACTCACATTTCTATATACTTTTCATATCAATTCTATGCATGGTATTTCACTTCCCGTTTTTCCACATAACTCATATGCATTTCATTTTAAACATAATTTCATGCATTTTCAATTTCTGGGAAAACGTTAAGTATATATATATATACGGAAAACAAAACTGCCCACTCACCTGGAGTTCGCCCTACAACTCCCTAGCACAATACGCCAAGGCGTCATGACGATCGGCGCCTAAAACAATAATCAATTCCAACCTCAGAATTCATATCGATAGAATATATAACTTATATAAAATACGTCACTACGTAGATTGATCCGGAAGATCCACCCCTCAGATTTTAAATCCATAACTTCCAGAGGTCCACATTATACCTCTAGGACAACATCCTAAAATTTCATTACCATCCAACGGTCGGATCTCCGTCAATTTCCAAAACTAAGTGACGGTTAACATTTTATATTATGGACTTACAATTCCAATTCCGGAAGATCCGTAACTCGGATTCCCAATCCGTAAGTTCCAATAATCCTCAAATATTACGTATTACAACGTATCAAAGTTTGGTGACGATCCACGGTCGGATCATCAATTCACATTTTCACCTAAATGTGAAAAATATAAGACGTTATTTGAACACCTAACCAACAATCTTCAATAACTTTCTCATACGGTGTTCAATTTAGGTATATGAATATACCACAGTGATCTACTCGACGTCACGGACGTCGACATATTTTTAAAATAATTTTATTTTTATTTTTTATTTTTACTGTAGCACCTTCTTCTTCCTTGGGTCGCCGGACTGGTTTTTCCGGCGGCCGTTTTCTGGGCAGTTTTTCAAATTGCCATAACTTTGTCATTTCTCAACGAAATCAAGTGATTCAAAAACGAAAGTTGTAGCCCTTGAAGAGACAAAGAGAATGGTACCTTTCCCAACACCTAGTTCGCCGTAGTTTGGCCGGAAACTGCCTCGAAAGCCTCGGAGGTCGCCGGAAACTGGGTATTTTTCAAATGAGTATAACTTCTTCAATACTCAACGAAATTGAGTGAAACAAAAAGGAAAGTTGTAGTACTTGACGAGACGAAGAGATTGATACCTACTTCGACGCCTAACTCGCCGGGGATTCGCCGGAAAATGCCTCGAAAGCTCCGGCCAAACTTTGAACTTATCCATCTCCGTGTTCTTACGTCCAAAAACTTCCAACGAAGCACTCCGAGCTTCCTTGGAACCTCACTAAGCTCACTGTGAGCTTGGATTGTCCTAAAACAAAGTCAATTCGAAGATCATGAACAGTGCACTTTCACGGGGAGTTTAGAATCTAGGTTTTCCGAAGTAAAACTTACCTGAAATTGGTGTCTACGTGATCGTGGAGTCTCCAGGAGTTCGATGGTGGTCTTAACTCCGTCGTTGGTGGAAGTTTAAGGTTGTTTTGTGGTTGGTTTGTTCGAACGGAGAAGAAGAGTGACAGAGAGAGAGAGATTCGTGAGGGAGGAGAGAGAGAGACAGTATGCAGAAAATAGGGAGAGGATTGAGGGGTGTGGGGATCCCACGTGTCCAACTCAATCCAAATTGTTAAATTTTCGCCCCTTAGTCCCGTTTAAGGGCATTTTCGTCTTTTCATGTCCTCGGAATTAAAATTCCGGGACGGGCTGTGACAAAAATGGTGGCCAATCACCAAGATTAAAATCAAGCTCATAAACACAGCAAAATGATACTCAACTTGAATGAAAATTCATAAATAATTAAACTGAGAAATTAAGAATTCATAGTTAGGCTACATTGTAGCCCTAACGAAAAGTAATTAGTTCCAAAACATAATAGGAAAAATTATTGAATTCATAAAAAAAAAACTAAGTTTGGAAAAGCTTGACAAATCCCTTGCTTTGCCTCACTACTATTCTTTTTCTTGTTCAGCCTTCCGTTTTTGTTTGGATGATCTCATTGCTTCTCCGTGTACTCCCTTTTATGAATCCTCATTAATGTTTAGCCCCATTACTAATACCTTAATACCAAAACAAAACTCCCAACCGTTCCTTTTTTTCCTTTGTCTTCCCTCTTCTTCTTCCTTCTTTCCTTCTCCGTAACTGACGAATACTTAACATCAATTTATTGTTGATAGTAAAGGAAGAGATGACAAATGAATTCCTTGATGGCCACTTTGTGCATTTACACACCTCTTTTATTTATCAATAAAGAAATACATAATATCGTGCCTTTTACTTGCTATTGATTGCTCCTTAGAAATTTATAAGATAGCAGCAGTTTTCTGTTTTTTTCCTCTCTTCTATGCAGATGAAACAATAAGAGCAACCTTTTGTGAGCGTTGTGGCCACATATTCTTCTATATTTCTCATCCTGCAATCAATTAGCACATGGTGGTCTTGGCCTTTAATATTTCAAATGCACAAATGGTTATATAGTTAGAGCACGATAAATGGCCATTTAAAATAAGCATCAGACTCACTTGACTAGCTTTACAGATCCAAGAGTTATGATATATCTCTCCATCATGTTATTTTAGCCATAAAAATACAAATGACATGTAATTTCTTACATTTAAATCCAATATTATAGAAAACTAAGAACACAATGTTTTCTGAATATTCCTCTTTCATTCAATGAAAAATAATTACATCACATGTAATATATATATAGCCAAAGCTATTTACAATATTCTTTCTAACATTCTAAACAAACTTTGTTCATATGGCATATTATGATTTGCTATCTAAGAAACATATGTCATGACTTGGCATCCTCATCTTTACACCCCCTCAAGCTGAGCTTGGAAGAAGTTGAAGTTCCAAGTGATAGCTTGGATTGGAGGAAAAGAAACTTGTTATTAGACAATGATTTGGTATGAATGTCAGCTATTTGATCCTCACTGTAGACATACTGAACTCAAACAAGATTAGAAAGAACTAATTCTCTAATGTAATGATAATCGATTTCTATATGCTTGGTCTGAGCATGAAAAACCAGATTAGAAGCAAGAGAAATAGAAGAGATGTTATCACACCAGATTGTAGGTTTGAGAGATAAGGGAAAGCCAAAGTCACGAAAAACCTTCCAAATCCAGGTAACCTCAGCTGCAGTGTGAGCAAGAGACCGATATTCAGCCTCAGTGGAAGATCGAGCCACTGTAGGCTGCTTCTTAGCACTCCAGCTTATTAAATTTGATCCAAGAAACACACAAAAGCCACTAGTCGATCTACGATCAAATGTACAACCCACCCAGTCTACATCAAAGAAGGCGGAGAGATTGAGATTACCTTGTTTGAACCAAAGACTATGTGAAGCAGTGCCTTTGAGAAAGTAGAGAATTCTTTTAGCTGCTTGCAGATGAAGATCAGTAGGTTGATGCATAAACTGGCAGACTTGGTTTACAGCAAAAGAGATATCAGGACAAGTCCAGGTCAAATATTGTAATGCAACCACAATAGACCTATATTCAGTGGGATTAGATAATGGAATGCCACTGTGATCCAATTTTGTAGTTCCAAGGGGTGTGCAACATGGTTTTGCACCCTCCATTTTTGTTTTCTGCAATAGATCCAGAAGATACTTTCCTTGATGAAGAAAGAGACCCTGTTGTGATCTTTGAACTTCTAATCCCAGAAAGTAATGAAGATGACCTAAATCCTTGACTGGAAATAAAGAACCAAGCTTTTTGATGAACAAGTTACAGATAGAGGAATCAGGGCCACTAACCAATATGTCATCGACATAAACCAGTACAATAACTAGAACATGATCCTTTAGAACAAATAGAGATGCATCAGAACAAGATAGTGTAAAACCAAGGGACTTAAAAGCTTGAAAAAGCTTATCAAACCATGCCCTGGGAGCTTGCTTGAGTCCATATAAGGACTTTTTGAGTTTACACACATGACTAGGCAAGGTTGCATCACTGAAGCCAGGAGGTTGTTGCATAAACACTGCTTCTTTTAAGTCTCCATGAAGAAACGCATTGCTAATATCAAGTTGATGCAAAAACCAATTGAATTGAACAACAAAAGTGAGCAAAATAGAATGGTAACATGCTTAGCTACAGGACTAAATGTTTCCTAATAATCAAGCCCCTCTTGTTGGTGAAAACCCTTGGCAACCAATCGGGCCTTATACCTATCAATGGAACCATCAAGCTTTTTCTTAATTCTAAACACCCACTTGCAACTGACCACATTCTGAGATGGTGAGGAGGGAACTAGAGACCAAGTTCTAGTGGATTGAAGAACATTAAACTCATTTTGCATAGCTAGACACCATTCACTATACTTGGCAACTTGATTGTAGGTAGTAGGAACATAATCCACAGTAGGTGGCAGAGAATGTTTAGTGGCAGTATAGGCTTTGGGTCAAAAAATACCATTTTTAGACCGAGTAACCATTGGATGAATGATGGGGAGTGGTACATGGGATGAGGGTTCAACAGAAGTAGTGGTGGTTTGTGATTGAGGTTGAGGTTGAGGGATAGATGATTGATTAATAGGTGGAGAGGAGGGTCGAGAAATGGAAAAATGAAGATCTATAATGGGAGGGATAGTGGCAGATATAGAAGAGAACCGGGAAAGAGGATGACCTTGGTGACATGGAAATGTTGTATCATTGAATAAAACATGCCTGGAGATGTATACTCGACTAGTGAGAGGATCCAAGAACCTATAGCCCTTATGTTGCATACTATATCCAAGAAAAGCACATTCCTTACTTTTACCATCTAACTTCAAAGAAACATATGGTTTTAACCACGGAAAGCAGCTGCAGCCAAATACCTAAAGCCTAGTATAATCTGGAGATGAATGGAACAACAATTCCCAAGGACAATGAACAATACCAGAAATAGGCAAGCGATTGAACAAATAAAGAGCAGTTGAGATAGCTTCCACCCAATACTGTTGTGGAACATGAGATGCAACCAATAGAGTGTGAGCTGTCTCAATGAGATGTCTGTGTTTTCTTTCCACACATCCATTTTGCTCAGGAGTATGTGGACAACTAAGTTGATGAGAAATACCATGCAATTTGAGAAATGTTTGAAAAGAAGTACTAACAAATTCACCCCCTGAATATGAACGTATAGCCTTTATTTTATTTCCAACAGAGTTTTCCACATATGTTTTGAAGCTTACAAATGTATAATACACCTCTGATTTAGCTGTTAAGGGAAAGAACCAACTATACTTAGTATGATCATCTACTAACAACAAGTAATACCGGAAGCCACTAACAGAAAGCACAGGGGCAGGTCCCCAAACATCACAGTGTAGTAGTGCCAAACTTTGAGAAGCAGACGAACTTGCAACTTTAAAAGGAAGCTTGTGATTTTTGGCTATAGCATAATCAGAGCAGAAAAAGTCCACAGAAGATGTACCTTGCACAACAAGTTTATTACTAGTTATAACCTTGTGAAATATAGATGAGGAGGGATGACCCAAGCAACTATGCCATATCTTGACTGGAGCTTTAATACTAACAAAAGCCAAGGCAGTAATGGAAGATGGAGCTTTACTAATAGAAGAGACAGTGTGCAAAGGATAGAACCCATCCTTAACTGAGCCCCGCAAAAGCATTTTCCTCGTAGAACGATCCTTGACAAAGGATCCATCAGAGTCAAGTGTCAAAGAACAGTAATTATCACAAAGAAATTGAAAGGCAGACAACAAATTGTGTTTCATGTGAGGAACATGAAGAACATTGTTCAATTTAAATAAAGCTCTAGGTGTACGTAACTTAGAAGAACCAACATGAGTAATTGACATACCTTTACCATCACCGATGTATACTTTTTCTTCACCAGTGTAAGAAGTAGGAGAATTGATGATTGAGATGTCATTGGTAATGTGCGAGGTAACACCAGAGTCTATCAGCCAAGAAGGAGGAGGCTTTACAGAATAGCGTGCACACATTGCTTGAAGTTTGGAAGGGGGAATTTGACCTGAGATCTCTGGGGAGTGATCCAATTTGTAACATCCCACATCGCCCAGGTGAGTGATCCTTAAATGTATATTCCTATCCTTACCTCACACGAGGCCTTTTGGGAGCTCACTGGCTTTGGGTTCTGTAGGAACTCCGAAGTTAAGCGAGAAGGAGGCCAGAACACTCCCAGGATGGGGGACCCACTAGGAAGTTGCTCGTGAGTTCCCAAAAACAAAACCGTGAGGGAATGGTAAGCCCAAAGTGGACAATATCATGCTACGGTGGTGGAACGGGCTCGTGATGTGGTGGACCCCGAGATGTGACAAATGGTATCAGAGCCAATCCCTGGCCGGAAGTGTGCCAACGAGGACGTTGGGCCCCTAAGGGGGGTGGATTGTAACATCCCACATCGCCCAAGGAAGTGATCCTTAAATGTATATTCTCATCCCTAACTAGAACGAGGCCTTTTGGGAGCTCATTGGCTTCGGGTTCCGTAGGAACTCCGAAGTTAAGCGAGAAGGATGCCAGAGCACTTCCAAGATGGGTGACCCACTCAGAAGTTGCTCGTGAGTTCCCAAAAACAAAATCGTGAGGGAATGGCAAGCCCAAAACGGACAATATCGTGCTACGGTGGTGGAACAAGCCCGGGATGTGATGGACCCAGGCTGTGATGTGACACAATTACTCAAGATTGAAAAGGAAAAGAAGTTTTTCATTGTTTGTCATCATTGTCTGTTAGATCAATGGTACTTATATTTATACATTTTGTGTTTGGTAATTTGGAAAACCGTAGCTGATCAAGTTTTGCTCGTTAATGTAAACTAGTTTTCTCTTCTGTTAGGAGCAAAATGAAAAGGGGTACGCATATTTTGGATTTGAAAATAATTTTACCCGTGTTAAAATGGTGTAATAGTTAATACGCAGACTAAGGCGTTCCACACTAGTTTGGGAAAAGTGAGTGTGATACATAGAACTTCATCGGAATCACTTTCCTTGAGTGGGCCGGAATCACACTCCTAAAGCGAGTTCAACAATATATTCTTTGTTGTGGCTATTTAACTAAGGGAGAGAGGGGGTGAGTGGAGATTTTAAGAATGCTTAGGGACTCTTGTGTGTATTTCTTTCCTATGTCACTGCATTTATTTATAGTAAAATAAGAGGATAGGATTCACTTGTCCTTCAAGTAAAGAACAATCCTATAGAAAAAGAATAACTAGAATAATAGATAATATAGAAACAAAATCTATCTAGGATTTCACAATCACAATTAATGTATATCTATGGTACTCCCCTTTTAGTGTGTAAATACTCAAGTAGATTCTCCATTAGGTAAAGTTGAGGAAGTTGAGGAAGTTGAATCGTCAACACTGATTGGGAACACGCTAGTCTCAAATAAGGGAATTTGCATATGAAAATAAGTCTCACACAATTCGGCTATGGTAAAAACCAATATGGGACAAAAACCCATAGTGTTGAGAAAAAATGTGAGTTAATGCAAAGCTAATTAAATGTCTATGGGATGTACACAAGGGTATGGCCAACAAAGGATACGTGCCTCATTAAAACCTAGTTAGGTAGCAAAAACCCAAAGGAAAAAATGCTCCGAATCATAGGAAAAAAAATACATTAAGATCAAGCAAGTATACTTCAAGATACTCCTCCTTAGTTTGACATAATTCCAAAGGGAACTAACAAGGAGGTACCGAACAATATAGACCTAGCTTCAGTTGGAGTCTATCGAATGGTCTAACCCAGTTTCGGTTGGAGCACACTAAAAAACATGTCCTTCTTCGAAGGGATGTACCAAAGGACATGCTCTACTTTGATAGAGGTGTACTGGACAGAAGGCTCTAATTCAACAGAAGCTTAGAGAATCTGCCCATCTATCTTCGACCAGAGAGTGCCGAATGTACCAGCCCAGCTTCGGCTAGAACCTTTCGAACCCATGTCTGGGTCTGTCTCTCTCTCTTTCTCTCCCAACCACTTTAGGGTTTGTTTTCCAACATATGGTATAATCAGGGCCTGTTAGAGGCTAGCATCACGATCAGAAGCATGATCCTTAGCACCTAAGACCTAAACTTCAAGAATAAAGATAGTATACCTACCTCGACCCTGAAGAATCTGCTTCCGTTTTGATGGAAGAGATCAATTTTTATGAACTTGTTTGTTGCAGTCAATTACTATTCATTTGGGTGGATTAAATGGACTTTAGGTCAACTCATTTTTTAGGGATGGAGTTACTCTTAAGTGGTTGAAGCCCTTCCCTTAACATTTGGCTAAAAAAAGGCCGAATGAGTATTGCTCTTTCCACCAATACAACAGCCATACAACTCGGAGTTGTCTAACGCTGAAGGACTACATCAAGGGACTCCTCGACCTAGAGTACTGTTGGGAGTTCGTGAGAAGCAAGGCAAGGGAAGAGAGGCACGCTGAGAACAATTCCGCCGCTAAAAAAATTCGCCAGCACCCAGCCTATTTAATCCACTTAGTGAACAATGATAGACCCCAATGAACAGTAATAGGCCAAATGCATCTCTACACCTAACAAAAAATATTCTAGTCAATTTTATTAAAATATTTTTTTATTATAAAATAATAAAATTAATAATTTTATTTTTAATTTCTGACTTTATAAAAAAATAAAATATCATTATTATTATTAAAAGGGTTCTTCAAATCCATAGGACCAAATTGCCAGTTGCAGATCCCTTCCACACTTTTTCCTCATCCCCACTGCCATTCACCCCTTCACTTCCCTTCCATTTCCACCGTCGTCACCCTCCTGTCCTTCAAATCCCAAGCCAACCTTAACAACAAGCTCCTTTACACCCTCAACGAGCTTCAACTACTGCATCTCCACACCAAATCCCACGCTGTCGTCCTCCTATCCTCCTCCCTCTGTGGCTCATTCTCCTTCCGTCATCCTGCGTCATGTAGGTCGTCCCATGGGTCTGTCAATTTTTGGCCAGTCTCTTGCCTGGCTTGGGCTGGGTGCTAGCCTATTAGGCTAGGCTGGAGGCTTTTAGCTGGGTGTCGGGTTGTTTGGGGAACTGGGTGCCAGGCTATTAAGCCCTGGTGGAACTGCTCTGAAGGAAAAGACAAAGGTAAGTCTAATAGGTACTAGATGGTTGATGAAGGAAAAGATATTGCCCAGGAACAAAGTCTCTTTTTCAGCGTTATGATGGGATTTTGTTGACTACGAACAATTAATTTTCTTAACCATTCGGCTAACGAGCCGATGCCAAGAAAGTAGGGGGCGAGCGCTGCTGTCGATGGTGCCATGTTGTGGTTAGAATGTGGGTACAAGTTCCAAAACATTTAATCAAGAAGACGCTAGTGAGCCGTGGTGTTTTTTGAGATGTCTGCTGGAATCCCCGCAATGGTGGTTTGGCCAAATAAAAGGATCCCCACAATGGTGGTTTTGGCAGAACAAAAAAATTGAGGCCAGCTTGGGAGTCCGTGCCCCTAAAAGCCTGTTTGAAAATGGAAGGGACATGTATTGTTGATTTGGACTTGTTTTTTCAAAGGCTTTACAGCCACTACTGTGAGAAATGACTGACATGTCAAGCTATGGAGTGAATACACCACAAGGGATGAATTCAGAACAGCTTTCTGCTGAGTGAATTTTTATTCGGCGGTGGATGTTCATTTTTTCTTGACCATTTATTTCTCGGTGTCATTTGGAGATGCTCAGCAGTCAGGGAACGTACGATTGCTGGTTTTTTTCGAATTGATAATCGTTGAGTGCACATGAGTGTCCTCTGCTGCACCGAATCACTTCATTTTCGATAATGTGAGAGGTTCTTCGATTGCCTAATTTCCTTATCTGATTTTACATTTTCGGCCCAAGCAATCGAAGCGGTTGGATGATTATGAAAATTAAGAGATTTTTTCTTGGCATTACTATTGATTTTAATCGTAGTAATTATCTTGAAAATATCCTTAAGGCTTGCGGAGACACGCATGGGATTCCTTTATAGATAACCAAGAGTTTTATCGGATGGTAGAGAAATTAAAGGAGATTGCACAGCTGGCTGTTTGCCAACCTTTTACAATTAATGCTGCAGTAAGGAGAGCTATAGGAGGCTTGCTTTGCAGCTTGGTATCCAATCAGTTGCAATAGTTCCATATTTGAATGGGTTTGCATGCAGAGCCACGTGGAAAAATGGGATAAAAGTGAATTTGTGAGATAGTGATTTGATGTGATTAGGATGAATATATCTATGCAAAAGAGGTAGGCTAGGTTATGATGATGACACAAGAAACCAAGGTAGGCTAGGTCTTTGGTTGGATAAACTTTTATTTTGATGGAAAGTCACGGATAGTCATCTGGAAGATAGGCTTTAGCCTATGCCACAGATTAGTATTTCAGTTCCGTAAGTAAGAGTTGCAGTTGGACTCTACAAAATTATCAGGTTGTGCCAAGAAAAAGTATGGATGCTATAAATACTGAGTTGCGGGCAACAGTTACCTTCTCGCATTCAACACACAAACTGCCCTGCGCAAACTCTCGCTCTACGCGAAACCTCTCAACACCTTGAGATTTTTATTTTCTTTTCCGCCAACACATCTTCAGATTGGATAAACAGCACTATGAAGGCAACCGATGAACATCTTCAGTTTGGATAAACAACACTGTTGTCGTAGAATCAGTTGAACGCAAAGCACATTCAGATTGGATAAACAGCACTGGGACGAGGCCGACTAGTTATCTATCCAAGTCTTGGTCAAGAAGGATTTTCAAATCCTTATTGGCAAAGGTCATCCCATCAACCTTCTTGGCGAAGTGAGATGTTACCAGGTTACTACATTTGGCACCTTGAAAGCCGAATTTGATATGGAAGGCCGAGGTGTGTTCCTTCCTCGGTCGCAGTCACGAGATTCAGAAGTCAACAGCACTCCTAATACAACATCAATAAATTTTACTCACCGACCAACCTCGGCTGTCAAGTTGGCACACCCTGCACACAACCGAAGGACGTTATTAGCTTATTAGTTACTCGGCCTGCGTGCCACGTAGGCTTGGTAGTTTGTAGGGTCAACAAGTATAAATTGAGAAACCGTTTAAGCATGCAATCAATAAAATCATGCAATTTGATAGGGTTTGTAAAAATTCTTGCCTCCATGAACTGTACAATAAAATCGATGAGCTTGTGCCTCTACATCTCCTCACAATGATAATTTGTTACCAGAAAACTAATATCGTAACCCTGCAATAGCAAATTAAAAAAGGCTGACTAATAATTTGGGACTTCATCTACAAAATATGCTATCCTATTGACTAAACAATCATGAAAATTCCCATTCACATTTTACCATAGAAAAACAACTCCGAAAGTAAAGTTAATTCCACCTACTTCAGCTTTTCGAGCCATATAGTTCACAAAGTTGAATTTGAACTACGTGAAAGAATTAAAGTACCTGCACTGGCTTTCTCCTTAACACCTGAAATGCTTCTGCTCTCATTGACAAAAATCTAAGAAATTTTTTAGTGAGTATATTTTCAAGCTCATCTGCCTGCTTTACCTATACAAGAGAGAACACACAAAAAAGAGAGAACGCACAAAAAAGGAGATAAGGGAAAAAATATGGGATATTGATTTCAATTCAAAGAATCTATATACAACAACAAATCTTGCAGGTGAGACTGTAACCTATCCTAAAAATTAGACAGTACATAGATTACAAACTTGGAGCCCCAATTCACAATACGTAGCTTCTCGCTTTTTGTATTTTTATTATTTTATTATTTTTATTTTTTATCCAAGAGAAATTTGTTGTTGAGCATACCAACTATAGGTTAAGGTATATTCACCTTGAGGCTTATCCGAAGGGAATTTATTGATGTCTCTGTTGATGCACAAAATTGGTGAGGACTTTGGTACAACAGAAAGTGTTAAGTTTGTGACCTTCGCTAGATTGCTCCGGTCACTAGTGTGGATAAGTATGTAAATGGATAGGGACATTGAAGCAAACACAAGATATACGTGGTTCACCCAGATTGGCTATGTCCACGGAGTAGAGGAGTTCTCATTAATTGTGAAGGGTTTACACAAGTACATAGGTTCAAGCTCTCCTTTAGTGAGTACTAGTGAATGATTTAGTACAAATGACATTAGGAAATATTGTGAGAGAATTATCTCTATTTATAGAAAAGAGTTTCTAGTGTCATTCTGACATTGACACGTGTCGTGTTGTGATTGGGTTCTGATGTTGACACGTGTCGCGCTATGATTGGATTCTGATGTCGACACGTGTCGCGTTGTGATTGGCCTCCTGGTTGGAAGGAAACTCTTCTGGGTCATTGACGGTATAACGTTGACCGGTGCTCAGTAGTTTCGAGATTGGTCAAGTATGGTACAAACAGTGTTCCCCTAAGTTCCGAGTAAGGGAAGCTCCTCGGTTGAAGACTTGCAAGATCCAAGCTATTGAGTAATCACAAAACTTCTAAGTACCGAAGTGTGGTATCATTTTCACTTGTCTTATCTGTCTCATATGTAGATATGGCATCTTCTCTGGAAGTACTTTTCCTCCATCCAGGGGTGGTATCTTCAACCGATGAAGATGCACAAGGTATCCATCCAGGGGTGGTATCTTTAACCGATGAAGATGCACAAGGTAATGTATCAATTTCACTTGAAGCTTACTTGTAGTTTTGGGTTTGGTTAAGTGCGATACAAACCCTATAGTAGAAGTCCCCCAAGTCGCCGAAAGAGGTAACAGACAAGGTAAGCAATCAGACTTCCAAGCAAGCAACCTGGATCGGAGGTTCAACTTCGGCTTCCAGTTGATTGACCTCATTCTCCTTGTGTCGTAAATAGCACCAAGGATAAGGAGAAGCAAATGGAGAAGAGATGATATGAGACACTTTTGCTTTTGAAGAAGTAACTTTCCACAAGCTTATTCTTGAACTGGGCTGGAGGGTTTTCTGGTTTCCTCCAGAGTATATGGCCGACTCAAGAATTTGAGGATCAAAACAAGTCCATCAAATCTAGAGTACGTTCGACCCTGATGATATGGGATACTTTTTCTTTTGACAAAGTAGTGGATGTATCGGCACGTGTTCTATTACGTTTGTCTCCACATGCTTCCTTGTATCTTTCTCACTTGCCCTATCTGTTCCTCAGGCAGATGTGGTATGTTTTCTGGAAGCATAAGATGTTGAAGATGAGTACTCGAGAGAAATGCCAGGTAAGTAATCAGGCAAGGGGTTCCAGGCAGTCAGTTCCTAACTGGAAGCTTGATTTCAAGTGCTGGCTGATTGCTCTATTTCTCCTTGTCTTGTAGGTAAGAACAAGGCCAAAAGGAAAGACATGGAAAAAGCATGATATGGGATACTCTTGCTTTTAACCCTGATGATATGAGATACTTTTGCTCTGGTGTGGCTTGTTTGCAGAGGTATTATCGAGAGGAAAAGAAGCTGAGTATTTTGAGAGACTCTGTTAAGAGTGCCCTTTCAGATGTGAAGAAAAGTTGAGCATTTTTTTTTATTTGCAGGTTTGCCTGGCTGTGGAGGATGAAGGTCAACATATATAGGAGTCTCCCTAACAACAAGTAGTAGTGCTATTCATTTACCCTTCTTAGTCATAGCAATGTAGTGGGAGCTGCAAGCTTCACGTGTTTTAACTTTGTCAGAGCACTTTGAAAAAGTGGTCTGTGGTATCTGGAAAGCTGATGTTGTGTGTGAAGGTTGCAGATAAGCTTTATCTAAGGAAGTCTGGCTCTCAAAGTTCGGACAGCGGTGCCTCTTCGGTTTTCGAACAAGCAATCTTGTCGGGGATTTGGCTCTCGAGATTCAGAGAACTGTGCCTCTTCAATTTTTGAGAAAGCAATCTTGTTGGGAGTCTAGCTCTCGAGATTCGGAGAGCAGTGTTTCTTTGATTTTTGAAAAAAGTAATCTTGTTGGGAGTCTGGCTCTCGAGATTCGGAAGGCGGTGCCTCTTCGATTTTTAAGCACGTATTCCTGTTGGGAGTCTGGCTCTCGAGATTCGGAGAGCGGTGCCTCTTCGATTTTTGAGAAAGAAATCCTATTGGGAGTCTAACTCTTGAGATTCGGAGAGCATTGTCTCTTCAATTTTTTAGAAAGGAATCATGTTGGGAGTCTGGCTCTCGAGATTCGGAGGGCGTTGCCTCTTCGATTTTTGAGCAAGCAATCTTGTTGGGAGTGTTTTCTCGAATGCGAGTAAAGGTTGGGCATTTTTGCCAGTCTGCCTTGCCACAGAGCACGGAGGTTGACACACATTAGGACTTTCTAGTTATCAAGCAGTGGTGAAGTTCCTTTACCCTTGTGAGTAATAGTAGGGTAGCTAGACCTTCAAAATTTATGTGTCTAAACTTTGTCAGAGATCTTTGGCAAAGCTATCTGTGGTACCCAAGGAGCTGATGTTGTGTGTGGAAAATGGTGCCTCTTCAGAATCCGGAGAGTGGTGCCTCTTCGATTTTTGAACCAACGACCATGTTGCCCTTTCTTTTATAAGGGCACCAATTGTGTGCAAGAAGTACATTCAGAGAGTTATTGCTTGTGGGAATTTTCCCTTTACTTCAGAGATTTATTACACCTCATTTCTCCTTCATCATTTCTGAGAATGTATGGCCCATCCGACCGTCGTTTTGACTTGAACTTTGGTGAAGAGGCAGCCATGCCTTCTCAAGACAACATATGGCGCCCATCCTTCTTATCCTCTACTGGTCCTCTAACCATTGGGGACTTTGTGATGAAGAATGATATGATCGCTGCGATGGTGGCCAGGAACCTTCTGAAGGGAATAATGAGATTTATGTGGGATTTCTAGTGACTAGCATGCATATACAATTCAAGATTTATATACATTTGCAACGGAAGCATGTTATCACATAATATCAAAGCTATAGTCATGCAAATGCCCTTCAAGAAGCTCATAACGAGGATTAGAGATCCCTTGTTGATCATTCACATGCCTCTGAGAATAAATCACTGACCCCAACAATGCATAGAACATATCCAAGATGAGATGTGGTCACGTCTCATTATCAAATGATCAGCAACGTATCCCCAAGACAACTATGATGTCTCAAGTCAAAGGATTACTTACATTATTCCAACCAGTAGAGTTACTTGCTTGACATGTGAGTAGACCTCCATGCAAGTACTCTCGTTTGATTGTGTTCAGTGAAATCATTCCCATAATGAGCACCTACATACTTGTCTTAGTGTCACTACACGAATGGCATGAGACTTTCCATCCTTCCCATTGGAATGGGACATAGTATGTACTGGTCTATGTATTATCAGTGTCCCTCCGACAATCCTATGACCAGGAACTCTTTTGGACATCATGGTTATGAGAAGAAGGTCTCTGTAGTCTAACATCATTAGATTACTTCTTCCATCGATCCATTGTCCATGGATTCACCTTTTAGGACCTATATCGATTATTGAGATAGTCCTAATGAGTGACTTTGCCTTCTTGATGTATTAGAGTTTTTCCACACATATAGACATTGTCCTGAAAGGTTTCTTCCAAATATTGACTTTCAGGGCATATCTCCAACACCTTCTCACTTCTAAAGATAACTAACTACTTTCCAATCGGTCTGATACGATGGCTGTTAAGGATTCTCTGGCTTTCAGTGTTCAGTGTGCAGGTTTTGTGTCTAATATGGCCCAACGCTTATTTGCTCGAACCCGCCAAGTTGAATCATTGGCGACTGAAGTGATAAGTCTCAAATAGGAGATCAGAGGGCTCAAGCATGAGAATAAATAGTTGCACAGGCTCATACATGACTATGCTACAAACATGAAGATGAAGCTTGACCAGCTACAGGAATCTGATGGTTAGATTTTGCTTGATCATCAGAGGTTTGTGGGTTTGTTCCAAAGGCATTTATTGCCTTCATCTTCTGGGGTTGTACCGCATAATGAAGCTCCGAATGATCAACCTTCGGTGCCTCCTCCTTCTGGGGTTTTGCCCAGTACGGAGGCCCCGAATGATCACCCTCTGGTGCCTACTCTTTCTAGGGCTCTGCCGACTGCTGAGACTTCTCATGAGCAACCTTTGTGAAGGCTCCCTCTTGTTTGTTTATTTTGATTCATGTATATGTACATATTTGTAACTTATCAAAGATATCAATAAACAAGCTTTGCTTCATTTCAACGTATTGTGTTAAATACACCAAGGCCTTCTTCACTGAGTTCTTTGATTTTTTTTCTTTTGTTGAAGCTTGTATGTTGAACCTTTGAGAGTGAAGCATGTATGTTGAGATAGTGCTCCCTTAATTTCCCGAGTGAGGAAAACTTCTCGGTTGGAGACTTGAAAAATCCAAGTCACTGAGTGGTCGTGAGACTTCTGAGTATCAAGGAGCAGTAGTATATGGTAGGTGTCCCCCAAGTCTCCGGTCGAGGGAGTTGACGAATGAGGCATTTCCTTTCTAAGTGGTAGCCCAAAACTCCTCTTTCATATATATTTGTTATGAAAGTTGTTAGGCCCAAAGAAGAGGAGGCCTAGGCAATTTTTTTTTTTTTTCGAATTTTCGAATTATATTTTTTATTTTCCGCAGCTTTGTAGGTGAAGCTTTGGTGTTGAAGCTTTGTAGGTGAAGCTTTAAGGTTGAAGCTTTGTTGGGCACCATGAATTGATTTTGCTTCACACTATCTTGATCAAGATAGTGTGAAGCTTTTGTAGGTGAAGCTTTTGTGTTGAAGCTTTGTAGGTGAAGCTTTTGTGTTGAAGCTTTGTAGGTGAAGCTTTTGTGGGTCAAGCTTTTGTGGGTGAAGCTTTTGTGGGTGAAGCTTTTGTGGGTAAAACTTTTATGGGTGAAGCTTTTGTAGGGGAAGCTTTTGTAGGTGAAGCTTTTGTGGGTCAAGCTTTTGTGGGTCAAGCTTTTGTAGGTGAAGCTTTTGTGGGTGAAGCTTTTGTGGGTGAAGCTTTTGTGGGCGAAGCTTTTGTAGGTGCGGGTTTTGTGGGTGAAGCTTTTGTGGGTCAATCTTTTATGGGTCAAGCTTTTGTGTTGAAGCTTTTGTAGGTGAAACTTTGGAGTTGAAGCTTTTGTTGGGTACCATGAATGGATTTTGCTTCACACTATCTTGATCAAGATAGTGTGAAGCTTTTGAGAATTTGTAGTTGTCCTCTATTGATGAAGCTTTTGTTATTGAAGCTTTGGAGTTGAAGCTTTCTTTGGTGAAGCTTTTGTTGGGTACCATGAATTGATTTTGCTTCACACTATCTTGATCAAGATAGTGTGGAGCTTTTGAGATTTTTTAGTTGTCTTCCATTGATGAAGCTTTGTTGAATTTCCCTTATTTTGGGAAACTTGAAATTTGAAAATGTGGGAGAGACAACATATACAAATTTTGTTTCCACACTGTTGAGCAAGAGATTGTGATGCATGCCACACTTTGTAGTAGTCAAAGGTTTTGATGAACCATATAAATTGAATTTGCTTCGAACAGTCTTGAATTTGCTTTGAAGGTTTGAGAATTGTAGTTGCCCTCTATTGACAAAGCTTTTGTTGGCACCATAAATTGGTTTTGCTTCACACTGTCTTGATCAAGAGTGTGTGAAGCTTTTGAGAATTGTACTTGAACTCCTTTGATGAAGCTTTTGTTGGCACCATAAATTGGTTTTGCTTCATACCGTCTTGATCAAGAGTGTGTGAAGCTTTTAAGAATTGTGGTTGCCCTACATTGATGAAGCTCTTGTTGGCACTATAAATTGATTTTGCTTCACACTGTCTTGATCAAGAGTGTGTGAAGCTTTTGAGAATTATGGTTGAACTCCTTTGATGAAGCTCTTGTTGGCACCATAAATTGGTTTTGCTTCACACTGTCTTGATCAAGAGTGTGTGAAGCTTTTGAGAATTATGGTTGCCCTCTATTGATGAAGCTCTTGTTGGCACCATAAATTGGTTTTGCTTCACACTGTCTTGATCAAGAGTGTGTGAAGCTTTTGAGAATTGTGGTTGAACTCCTTTGATGAAGCTTTTATTGGCACTATAAATTGGTTTTGCTTCACACTGTCTTGATCAAGAGTGTGTGAAGCTTTCTACGAGTTGTAGTGTTTGCATTGTTACAGAAGGGAAATGTTTGAAGTAGATGCAAGAGGGCTGAATAGCTTGATCTTCGTATACCATGCACTGAAGTTGTTGTTGGCTTGCAATAAGACTTTGTTGGTGACTATAACTCTTGTTGGGCATAAGTGCTCCCCCAGTTGAGTTATCAAGCTTAAAGGTTTTTTATTATTTGTGAATGCTAGGAGTTCATATGTACAAGTTGTGCCACTCGTCTTCTGGTAGGTGGAATGAATGGTGAGTTGCTTTCATCACTTGGTTGGTGGTACGAAGGTGAGTTCCTTCATCATCTTTCATCACATTTCATCACCTGGTTGGTGGCACGAGGATGAGTTCCTTCTTCCCTGGTTGGTGGCATGAATGGCAAGTTACCAAATGATATTAGAGTACGGGTTGTACATTTCATCACCTAGTTGGTGGCATGAAGGAGAGTACGGGTTCTACATTTCATCACCTGGTTGGTGGCATAAAGATGAGTTCCTTCTTCACCTGGTTGGTAGCATGAGTGGCCAGTTGCCAAATGATATTAGAGTACAGGTTGTACATTTCATCACCTGGTTGATGGCATGAATGGCAAGTTGCCAAATGATATTAGAGTACGGGTTGTACATTTCATCACCTGGTTGATGGCATGAAGAAGGGTACGGGTTGTACATTTCATCACCTGGTTGGTGGCATAAAGATGAGTTCCTTCTTCACCTGGTTGATGGCATGAGTGGCAAGTTGCCAAATGGTATTAGAGTACAGGTTGTACGTTTCATCACCTAGTTGGTGGCATGAAGGAGAGTACGGGTTGTACATTTCATCACCTGGTTGGTGGCATGAAGATAAGTTCCTTCTTCACCTGGTTGGTGGCATGAGTGCAAGTTGCCAAATGATATTAGAGTACGGGTCGTACATTTCATCACTTGGTTGGTGGCATGAAGGAGAGTACGAGTTGTACATTTCATCACTTGGTTGGTGAGAATAAGGGCAAGGTGTCAATGCACATTGTAGCAAGTGTCGAATGACACAAAGTATGTTGAACCCTTTCAAAGCACAGTTGGCTCATGTATGAAGTGTTGGAATGTATGATTGAACGAATATACTGTGAAGCTGTTCGTTTATTTGTATAGTCTTGTTGACATGTACTTAGACTTTGTTTCATGTTGGAAGCATTCATGTTGAAGCTTTGAACCCAAGTGTTTCATTGCTAGGAATGTAAGAGGATTAGGACCGAGTTGTCTAAATCACCTCTTTATTGAATTCATGCCAAATAATCTTTGTTACATAGGATGCCGAACGGCTGAAGCTGAACATTTGTACAATGTGAGTTTACTTGTAATAGTACTTCATGTGATCAACGTTCCATGAATGGCCAAGGATCTTGCCATCGGAGCTTCTAAGTTTGTAGGAGCCAGGGCGACTGATGCCAACAACTTCAAACAGCCCATCCAGTTTAGACGAAGTGTTCCTTCACTCGAGACTCTGTCGCAGAGTAATCTTTTCTTCAATACCCAGTCCCCCACTTTGAAAGAACGAGGTTTGACCCTTGAGTCATAGTAGTTGGAGATTGAAGGGAAATTTATGAGATTTCTAGAATGGGATTTCATAATGACTATCATGCATATTCAAATCAAATTTAATATACGAAAGCAGCGGAAGCATTTATAACATATTATCAAAGCTATAGTCATGAAAATCCCCTTCAAGGTTCATAGGTTTATATATAATGCATCAAAACATTTTAAAGAATCAAGAACAAGGTGAAGGTTAGTCTTATACCTCTTGATCTAGACTTGAGACCAAGGATGGACCACCTCCAAGCCCTTTGCTCCTTGAAATCCTTGAGCCTAGCTTCCCTCCTTGCCTCCTCCACTTTGTTACAATGAGTGCTCCTAGGTTCTCTTCAAGTTTCCAAAGTAGGAAACCTCTAAAGATCCTCACCCACTAGTGTAGTGAGAAGGATGAAGGAATAACCAAAAGGGTGTAAGAGAGGTTAGTAAAAACCCCCTTTGGTGGCCGGCCTTTGTGTAGTTTAGAGAGCTATTTTTTCTTTTGCCTCTTTGTTGTTTTAACACACACAAAAACCCTAATGAACTTTATCTCTATAAAGTTGCTTATATAGACAAAAGAAACCTAGTCAACACTTGACTAATTTTTCTCTCCTTCCCCACTTAATATGGCCGGCCCTCTTTGTGTTGTTTGGGCTTTGGACTTTCATTTATTTCAAGTCATCCAATGCTTGAATAAAAGCCCAATGGGTTTAGGCCCAATGGGCCCAATTAAACCCGAACGTTTCTTTAAGCCCAAAACGATCTTTATCGCTTTTATGATTTCTTTAGACTTTTCTAAATTAATCACAACACATAATTAATCCAATTAATTGTTTCCATCATCCATTAGTTACTCACCACAATAGTGTTTTGGTGAACAATCTTTTAGGTTCTAATTAGCAAGGCAGTGAGGTGATTGGCATCAATCCAATTGCTTATATTTAATTCAATCACTTAGTGAATTAAAACCTCATTTTAATTCACCTTTCTTCTTTGATGACTACATTTAATCATCTAGAAGAACTCACAAGCTATGAGTGACATCTAACCATATGTCATAGCTACCCAAGCTAATGTAGAAGTTTATTCGAAGAACCTAGTCAGTTGGAATTACAATGTAATTCAATCCTTCTCTAATACAATACTCTCAATCACATCATTAGGGTATGGATATATCATGTCAAACCCCTAATGCGATTATTCCTTCATATATGATTCATTTGAGTCGTATAGGAACACTTTCCTTTCAATACGCTCGATACTTCGGCCGAAGATTCCCGAATCATATCTTAGAGTATTCTTCCTCTCTTATCGAGCATTAGAGATTCCTTGTTGCGCATACACTTGCCTTCATGACTAAGTGGCTTAACCCCAATTATGCCGTGGACACCCTCGAATGGGGAGACTTTGACATAATCAAAGATTAAGTACTTAACCACAAGACAACGACGATGCCTCAGGTCTAAGGATTACTTACATCTTTCCAACCATTAGAGTTACTTGCTTGACATGTGAGTATACCTCCATGCAAGTACTCTCGTTCGATTGTGTTCAGTGAACTCATTCCCCTAATGAGCACCTACATACTTGTCTTAGTGTCACAACACGAATGGGATGAGACTTTCCATCATTCCAATTGAAGCGGACACAGTATGTACCGGTCTAAGCATTGTCAGTATCCCTCCGACAATCCAACGACCAGGAACCTTTTGGACATAATGGTTATGTGAAGAAGGTCTCTGTAGTCTAACATCATTAGATTACTTCTTCAATCGATCCATTGTCCATGGATTCACTATTCAGGACATATATCGTTTATTGAGATAGTCCTAATTAGTATCTTTGCCATTTGATGTATAAGAATCATCCATACATCGATTCATTTGTCCTGAAAGATTTCTTCCAAAGATTGACTTTCAGGGCATATTTCCAACAATCTCCCACTTGCACTAAAGTCAATCACTAGTGTATCTTATACATCTTGTCGAGAGAGTTTATGCTCGTAGGTTAACTTGGTTATGTATTAATCTCTTTTATATTTAAAAGGGATTTACTTATCAAATGTTTCCAAGACATTTGATGATGTCTCTTTATTGTGTTCGAATACTTTGATGAGACCTTGATTCCATGGCTTGAGCTATCGCCCCATTACGTCGTAGTACTCTACTAACGACCTTATGGTTTGGATTCAATCATTGGTTCTAAAAGAACCCCTTCCATTCAAAACACCTTTTGAAGCAGTTTCTAAAACTATATATCTACATATATTTCGTTTGTATACTTTATACAAACTTTGCTCCAAGCTTGAGACCATTGTAGTACAATACTAACAATTCATTCATATGATTAGCACTTCATCCATTATGAAGTTCCATTTGTTAAAATGGCTTATTTTCACTTTGGTTAACAACCTAAGTGAATGCACGCTTCCAGAGTCCCACTCTGATGTTTCTTTCTTAAAGGCAATAATACTCTATCAGTTGCTTTGGTTCTGATCCTGGGATATAGTAATATCTTAAAGTGATAAACACAGTGGTTTCTTCACCTTTGGATATCTACTTCACAAGTCAATACATGTGTCCCTTTTGTGATTTTATGACACATTCATTATAAGGGTTATGAAAGTGATTTCTTATCACATAGGAAAATGCTTTCTTAAATCTTCAACATTTGAGATTTAATTCCCATATAACATTATTTGAGATAGCCTTGCTATATCAATAAGTCCAATTTCAAGTCTATACTTCAAAATTGACCGTGTCATGTTTTGTCATTTTTCGAGTAACATCTATGTTTCATCAAGTCTATCAAATAGACTTTATTCACATCTTGTTGCTCAAATTATGACATCACTCCCACTGGCCTTGTTGTAACTTAGCATTCATTCAAAATTAACAATTAAATTTTCTTGATTTGAATGCATATTGCTCCCACTAACTTGTCTTGGATCCATTGAGAATCATTGGGATCCATTAGCTTATTGATGATGTCTCAACAATTTTGAGACTATCAACAACCCTAGCTAACACAAGTTATTTAAATGAATCTCATACAAAAGAATTCCTTCTAAAGTAATTCCTTTTGAATATGTGACTTGTTTTATCAAGTCTATTCATTTAATTATACGATGTCATACACCATACTTCAAGTTTTAGTCATACTAAGACCTTTAATGTAGTCATATAAGAATTATCCAATTCCTTAGTGGAAGCATGGCTCCTACTATAGATATAGATACTCAACCATTCTTTCTAGGTGGTTAATATAATTCTCTATCAAAACTACATAGAGCAATATTGTTACATGAGATGTTGAATTTGGATTGTCTAGTTGTTAAACCATATGTTGTGACTCATTTTGAAACTTATTCCCTTTTTGTTTCATCAACTTGTCCATATGCTTTGTTATTAGCATGTTCTCATAAAAGAGAATGATGGACAACTCCTAACATATAACCATTTTATGCTAGGTTGACGAAACCAACATTCAAAGACTATTCTTTAAATGTTGCACAACATAGAATTTTAACGATTGAAGAGCTTGAGTCCTTTTAACAATTAAAATTACAAACTCTTAGTAATAGTCAAGTACTATTATTCTTTAGACAACTATAAACCAATCACATTCAAGTTTATATCCATTTTCACACCTCCCACTATTTCTCATGACTTTAATGAGAAATCATTTTATGCATTCAAAATGTATAAAAGTGGATTATATTGGTAGAAGACATTGTGTAGTAGCTTTGAAACATTTCAAGTTTATTTGTTTCAATCTTCACTAAGTTAATGTCTTGTTATTAAGTGACTAAAGTCTTTAAACAATTTTATAGATTTAGACACTTCTTTCTTGGTTTAATCACTAACACCATTGACATTTTAAAACAATTTTAAGAATGCCCAATTAATTGTTCAAAACTACTAATTGTATCAAGAGTGATCTTGATCATTGTGTTTCAAGTGATAACCATATAAGAAACGTTTTTCTTATTACTTATATCATTGTAATGTGATCTTCCTTTTCTTCAAGAAAGGATTCTCTAGACTTTTGTCAATTCATATAGAACTCATAAGTAGACAAATGGAACCAAATCTAAAGATTCATTGTATCCTTTTATGTCCTACATGTGAGATCTATCCATAATTGATAAATCTAAAGTTTGGTTTATCACATTACAATTAAGTGATATAACTCTTGTATCTCATCTAGGATACAACAAGACAATTTTCAATTCATAACACTACTTTAAGGAAATAGTATATCAAAAAGGCATACTTCACATTACATTAATATGATAGTTCAAACATTCATAATGTTTAATACAAAAGGTATTAGCTCTATACATTTAGAGACTAATATAAATGCCTTTATACATTTAGGCACTAATAGTGGCCTTCCATCAAATGAAGCCATATAATTAGTTCTTAACAAAATAAGAAAGTTTAAAGACAATCTTTAAATGCCTAACAAAACTTCCTAAGTAGTAAGCAAAAACATAGTGGCCGAACCCTTCACCACATTTTCTTTGCTTGTTCTTCTTCTACTTGGCTCCTCCACCTATATACAATTATACAAGTGATTAGCCCTTTATATCAAATATAAATATTTAGAAGATCTAACATTTAGAATTGAAGATAAGAACATAAACCATACCTTGTGGCTTGTCCTTAAGAGTTGCAAGGTATAACCTGCAATTCCTCTTCCAATGCCCCTCCTTTCCACAGTGGTGGCAAGTCCCCTTGGGCTCCATTGCCTTCTTTTTCCTCACTCCTCCTTTCGGCTTAGGAGTGGGGGACTTCTTCTCCTTCCCTTTGCCTTTGCCTTGCGGCTTGGCCTTGGAAGAGGATGGCTTGTTGTAGGCTACTGCAGCAGTCCCTACAACGTTCTCTTTCTTCATAGTCTTCTCGGCGGTTACTAACATGTTTAGTAACTCGGAGAGAGTGCTATCCATCTTATTCATGTTGTAGTTCATTACGAACTGCGAAAATGAATCAGAAAGAGAAGCCAATATGAAATCCTGGGCCAATTCCCCGTCAAGTGGAGTACCAAGGTTCTCCAATTGTTCAATGAATCCTATCATCTTCAGTACATGTTGATGTACTGGAGCCCCCTTGACCATCTTGGTCTTCACAAGTTCACAGACAGTGCTAAAGCGACGGTTGCGCGTCCCTTCACCATATAACTCCGTAAGATGGAGTATTATGGAAGATGCACTGTCCATGCCCTCGTGCTGTCTCTGTAGCTCCTCATTCATGGAAGCCAACAGATAGCACTTGGCTTGTGTATCATCCTCAACGTGCTTGTCATACTTAGCACGTTCATCCTCAGTGGCGTCAGGGCCAAGAGGTATGTGAGGTGGAGCTTTGTCTAGTACGTAAACAATCTTCTCCAAGGTTAGGAGAATCTTGACATTACGATACCATGATGGGAAATTGTGCCCCTCTAGGCAATGTTTGTCGAGTATTTTCGCGAGTGTGCTTCCAACCATATATATATACATAAACAAATAAAATAATTAGATTGATTGTTGATTAAGTCAAACGATTTGGGTCTTTAAACCGAATGACATCACCCACTATTTTTGGCAAATTCCATATCCCCCATAATGGAATCCGGGAGATTTCAAAGAAAGCTCCTAGCGGGTTATGGGAGGCTCACTATTACCAAGCCCACCTCACGATGATACGATGTCGGCTAGCAACAATAATAATGAGAGGGTACAAGTACCCATTCACAACAACCTCTTGTGATTACCCATCTTTTTGGCCTCTAGAAAATAATACCTCACGATGATACGATGTTGGCATTATGTTTCTTAGTTAAGTTCTTTCCCACCATGCCGGTTTAGCTAGGGGTTCAAGCATGACCTCACGATGATACGATGTTGGCCATACTCGTTGCCTACCTTAACCTCATCAAATGTTTTAAATAAACTCCTCCTGAATATAAGCATGCACTTTGTCACTTCCCCATGATAGGGTGAAGGCGGTGTACAAGTCATAAACACTTGGAGCCTACCACGGTGGAAGGCCACGAAAAAGTGTTCTAAGCACTCTTACGCTTACAACTTAATATTGTTTGGTTGAGGGATTTTAAGGTCTCATCAATTTTATTTATTTAATCACAATTAAATAAATTGTCCTATTATAACTACTAGTCCAAAGTTAATGAATTTAGTAGCATATAATATCCCCACTATTCGTTTTCATAAAACAAATCAATATCAAAATATTTTTCAAAATATTGGAGATATGTATAACTACTAATAGTATTCATTATAGTCTAGTAGCGTATGATACTCCCACTATTTGTTTTAAGAAAAACAAATCAATATCAAAAACGAATTTTTCAAATATTGGAAGTAACTACTACTACTAAGGTTTTTGCATTCCTTTGAATTTGAACTTTATAGTTATCTTAGGCTCTTGGATGACTATGGACTTATTAGGTTATTGCAACAACGAGCCATCATTGTTGAATATAAACTCGGGGAGGTTGTGTCAATTTAATTACGTGCTTATCAATCCAATTAAAACCATTTTCATTGAGCCATTAGAAATGAAAGACAATCATTCATTGCTAATTTGGGCATTGGACCCTTTTTAATCTTTAATCTCATGTCAAAACCCTCTTTTAATTATGTCTCCTTACCAATAGTTAAAGAAACTCTAGTCTAGCACTAGAGGGAATCCACTAACGAATAGAGATTAAGAAGTAATAAGAATTACAAACCGATTTGTACAAATTCCTATAAATTACATATACTAAAAGGGGAGAGATAGATTAACGTCAAATGTGACAAGGTCCAATTAAACAGTAATTAAAACACATTCCCAAGGTTCAAACAATTTGATTTTAGCGCCTTATCATATAGCTCAATTATCGTTTAAGGCATAAGCCCAAAGTCATCCATTTCATAACTACTTAAACACATTTAAATAATCATTAGGGAATGCAACATAAACATTTAGATTTAGTGCATATGGGCATAATAGTATTATGAGTTTAAACAACTAACAAAATTAAAATCAAATATTTTAACTTTCTAGTTAGTAGGGGCCTAAATGTAAATATGAAAAGTTAGGGGTAAAACCGTAAATATTTCAAAGTAAATATCAACTTTTCAAAGATTACAAAATAGCCCCACAAGTGGATAAATCCACTAGGGAGGCCGGCCACATTAAGGGGATGGGAGGTCTCTTACACAATCTTACACAACATGCATTAAAAGCCACATTATGTAAGAAAAATTAAATTTTGCTTGTCACTTGGTTTTGCCATTAAAACTTAGGTGAGATGGGTGATGGAAATCCTCCTAGTCAAGTCTAGGGTTTTAATAAGTTTTAATATAGTTATGGATGGTAAGATCATCACCCAAAACCATAAAACCATGCATGAAAACCAAATAAAACCATTTTCACCCAAAACCCAATTATGAACACCATGAACAAAACCATGAACACTTTTTCAAGATTTGTGTATTCTTGGTGATTTTTCAAACCCAAAAACAAAAGTGACAAGAACACTTCTTTTAAGCTTTAATAGGATGTGTGAGTGGTTTACAATAAAACACAAACACAACCCAAAACCACCCCAAAACCGTGCCTACCCTTTTGAACAAAACCCCAAATTTTGTTCATGACTTATTCTTCATTTATGCATACAAAACAACTTTTACATGCATATCTTTTTCAACTCTTGATTTACATTTTTCAACCATTGAAAAACAAAAGACAAACATACTTTTAAATGAAGAAATAATATGTCAAACTAGTCTTAAACTCATTTTTCATTCATGCATACAAAACACTTTTGCAAACATATCTTTCTCAACTTTTGACTAACATTTTTCAACTATTGAAAAACAAAAGACAAACATACTTTGAATGAAACAATAAATATGTCATGCATAACATTAATACCCATATGCATAAAATCCAAAAGGACACATTATACATAAACCATTGGCTCTAATACCACTTGAAGGGAAATTTATGAGATTTCTAGAATGGGATTTCATAATGACTATCATGCATATTCAAATCAAATTTAATATACGAAAGCAGCGGAAGCATTTATAACATATTATCAAAGCTATAGTCATGAAAATCCCCTTCAAGGTTCATAGGTTTATATATAATGCATCAAAACATTTTAAAGAATCAAGAACAAGGTGAAGGTTAGTCTTATACCTCTTGATCTAGACTTGAGACCAAGGATGGACCACCTCCAAGCCCTTTGCTCCTTGAAATCCTTGAGCCTAGCTTCCCTCCTTGCCTCCTCCACTTTGTTACAATGAGTGCTCCTAGGTTCTCTTCAAGTTTCCAAAGTAGGAAACCTCTAAAGATCCTCACCCACTAGTGTAGTGAGAAGGATGAAGGAATAACCAAAAGGGTGTAAGAGAGGTTAGTAAAAACCCCCTTTGGTGGCCGGCCTTTGTGTAGTTTAGAGAGCTATTTTTTCTTTTGCCTCTTTGTTGTTTTAACACACACAAAAACCCTAATGAACTTTATCTCTATAAAGTTGCTTATATAGACAAAAGAAACCTAGTCAACACTTGACTAATTTTTCTCTCCTTCCCCACTTAATATGGCCGGCCCTCTTTGTGTTGTTTGGGCTTTGGACTTTCATTTATTTCAAGTCATCCAATGCTTGAATAAAAGCTCAATGGGTTTAGGCCCAATGGGCCCAATTAAACCCGAACGTTTCTTTAAGCCCAAAACGATCTTTATCGCTTTTATGATTTCTTTAGACTTTTCTAAATTAATCACAACACATAATTAATCCAATTAATTGTTTCCATCATCCATTAGTTACTCACCACAATAGTGTTTTGGTGAACAATCTTTTAGGTTCTAATTAGCAAGGCAGTGAGGTGATTGGCATCAATCCAATTGCTTATATTTAATTCAATCACTTAGTGAATTAAAACCTCATTTTAATTCACCTTTCTTCTTTGATGACTACATTTAATCATCTAGAAGAACTCACAAGCTATGAGTGACATCTAACCATATGTCATAGCTACCCAAGCTAATGTAGAAGTTTATTCGAAGAACCTAGTCAGTTGGAATTACAATGTAATTCAATCCTTCTCTAATACAATACTCTCAATCACATCATTAGGGTATGGATATATCATGTCAAACCCCTAATGCGATTATTCCTTCATATATGATTCATTTGAGTCGTATAGGAACACTTTCCTTTCAATACGCTCGATACTTCGGCCGAAGATTCCCGAATCATATCTTAGAGTATTCTTCCTCTCTTATCGAGCATTAGAGATTCCTTGTTGCGCATACACTTGCCTTCATGACTAAGTGGCTTAACCCCAATTATGCCGTGGACACCCTCGAATGGGGAGACTTTGACATAATCAAAGATTAAGTACTTAACCACAAGACAACGACGATGCCTCAGGTCTAAGGATTACTTACATCTTTCCAACCATTAGAGTTACTTGCTTGACATGTGAGTATACCTCCATGCAAGTACTCTCGTTCGATTGTGTTCAGTGAACTCATTCCCCTAATGAGCACCTACATACTTGTCTTAGTGTCACAACACGAATGGGATGAGACTTTCCATCATTCCAATTGAAGCGGACACAGTATGTACCGGTCTAAGCATTGTCAGTATCCCTCCGACAATCCAACGACCAGGAACCTTTTGGACATAATGGTTATGTGAAGAAGGTCTCTGTAGTCTAACATCATTAGATTACTTCTTCAATCGATCCATTGTCCATGGATTCACTATTCAGGACATATATCGTTTATTGAGATAGTCCTAATTAGTATCTTTGCCATTTGATGTATAAGAATCATCCATACATCGATTCATTTGTCCTGAAAGATTTCTTCCAAAGATTGACTTTCAGGGCATATTTCCAACAGAGATGCGCTGCTTGTAGGCGACATTCCTCAAGTGAGCCTAGTTTCTGTGTTCCTCGACTAGATGTAAGTTGAGGGTAAGTTGTTTGTCATTTTCGCTTTGCACGTAGTTCTGGAATCAGAACGTTGCTTGCTCAAACTCAACTGGGACAACTGTCTCTGTACCAAAGGCAAGTGAGAATGGGGTTTCTCCTGTTGATGTCCGATACGAAGTGCAGTATGACCAAAGAACTTGGGGTACAAATTCTGGCCAACAACCTTTAGCCTTGTCCAAGCTGGTTTTCAAAGTTCGCTTGATTATTTTGTTGATAACTTCAACTTGTCCATTAGACTGGGGATAAGCTGGGGAGGCAAAACATAAGTTGATGTTGAACTTAGAGTAGAACATCCTGAACTTATTGTTGTCGAACTGTCGCCCGTTGTCAGTGACTATCGCATTGGGAATGCTGAATCTGCAAAGGATGTTCTTCCATACGAAGTTTTCTATTTTTGCCTCAGTAATGGTTGCCAAGGGTTTTGTTGGAAATATGCCCTGAAAGTCAATCTTTGGAAGAAACCTTTCAGGACAATGAATGGATGTATAGATGATTCTTGTACATCAAATGGCAAAGATACTAATTAGGACTATCTCAACACACGATATATGTCCTAAATAGTGAATCCATGGATAATGGATTGATGGAAGAAGTAATCTAATGATGTTAGACTACAGAGACCTTCTTCACATAACCATCATGTCCAAAAGGTTCCTGGTCATAGGATTGTCGGAGGGATACTGACAATGCATAGACCGGTACATACTATGTCCGCTTCAATTGGAAGGATGGAAAGTCTCGTCCCATTCGTGTAGTGACACTAAGACAGGTATGTAGGTGCTGATTAAGGGAATGAGTTCACTGAACACAATCGAACGAAAGTACTTGCATGGAGGTCTACTCACATGTCAAGCAAGTAACTCTAATGGTTGGAATAATGTAAGTAGTCATTTGACCTGAGGCATCATAGTTGTCTTGTGGTTAGGTACTTGATCTTTGATTATGTCAAAGTCACTCCATCCGCGGGTGTCCACGGCATAGTTGGGGTTAACCCACTTAGTCATAGAGGCAATTGAATGCGCAACAAGGAATCTCTAATCCTCGTTAAGAGAGGATGAATACTCTAAGATATCATTCGGGAATCTTCGGCCGAAGTATCGAGCGTAATAAAGGAAAGCGTTCCTATACGACTCAAATGAATCATATAAGAAGGAATAATCACATTAGGGGTTTGACATAATATACCCATACCCTAGTAATGTGATTGGGAGTATTGTTTTAGAGAATGATCGAATTACATTGTAATTCCAACTGAATAGGTTCTCCGAACAAATTCTACATTAACTTGGGTAGCCATGATATATGGTTAGATGTCACTCATGACTTGTGAGTTCTTCTAGATGATTAAATGTAGTCGTCAAAGAAGAAGGTGAATTAAAAGTAAGTTTTAATTCACTAAGTGATTGGATTAAAAATAATCAATTGGATTGGTGCCAATCACCTCACTGCCTTGCTAATTAGAACCTAAAATGATTGTTCACCAATACACTCTTGTAGTGAGTAACTAATGGATGATGTAAATAATTAATTGGATTAATTAGGTGTTGTGATTAATTAGAATGTCTAAAGAAATCATAAAAGCGATAAAAGATCGTTTTGGGCTTAAAGAAAAGTTCGGGTCTAATTGGGCCCATTGGGCCTAAACCCATTGGGCTTTTATTCAAGCAGATGATGACTTGAAATAATAAAAGCCCAAAGCCCAAACAACACTAAAGGGGCCGGCCAAAGGAGGGAGAGAGAGAGTCAAATGTTGACTTGTTTCTTTTTTGTTATAAAAGGAACTTTATAGCACAAAGTTTCATTAGGGTTTTTGAAGTGTTAAAACAACAAAAGAGAAAAAGAAAATATCTCTCTCAACACTCAAAGGGCCGGCCACCAAAAGGGGGTTTAGCTAATCATCTTCTCACCCTTTTGGTTATTCCTTCATCCTTCTCACTACTCTAGTGGGTGAGGATCTTTAGAGGTCTTCAACTTTGGAGACTTAAGGAGAACCAAGGAGCACTCATTCTAATAAAGTGGAGGAGGCAAGGAGGGAGGCTAGGCTCAAGGAGTTCCAACAACAAAGGGCTTGGAGGTGGTCCATCCTTGGTCTAAAGTCTAGATCAAGAGGTATAAAACTACTCCTACACTTTGTTCTTCAACAAATTATTTTTGATGCATCTTACATAAACCTATGCATCTTGAAGGGGATTTGCATGACTATAGCTTTGATATTAATTGATAACATGGTTCCGTTGCTTTCGTATATAAATTTTGAATTGTATATGCATGCTAGTCACTAGAAATCCCACATGAAATCTCACAATTTCCCTTCACGTTCTACTTCGGCCCACTTTGTGAAGTAGTCAACTGCAACGATTGCATAGCGAACTTTGCCCTTCCCTGCAGGCATTGGGCCAATCAAATCAAGTTCCCATTGGGCGAATGGCCAAGGGCTGATCATAGGAGTGAGCAGCTCGGGAAGGGAGTGAGGAATAGTTACGTAGCGTTCACACTTATCACATAAGCGGGATATTCTAATGGCATCTTGGTGGATTGTTGGCCAATAATATCCTTGGCGAAAAGCCTTGTGTGCTAGGGATCGAGATCCAGCATGATCTCTGCAGACTCCTTCATGTATTTCCCGAAAGACAGTTTCCACCTTTGCGGTCGTAAGGCATCTTAGGTATGGTAGGTTAAAACCCCGCTTGTAGAGTTGGTCATTAGTGATCAAGTAACTGGTATCCTTGTATCGAATTTTCTTAGCTTGGACTTTGTCATTTGGAAGGGTGCCATGAGTAAGGAATCTATAAATCGGGGTAATCTAATTATCCCCCTGTTGTAAGTTGCATACTTCTGCAGCCATGGTGCTTGGTGCTGCCAACAATTCGACCTGAATTTTTCTCCCAATCTTGTCTTCCACCGCTGAGGCGAGGCAAGCCAAAGCATCTGCATGGCTGTTTGCCGCTCGAGGAATTTGGGTGATTGATGTGAGAATTTCTTGACACACAAATTAAACCCTCTTTTTGACAATTGTAGTATAGATGTAAGTAGGGTATCGTTCTAGGCCGGGGATTAGGAGGGATTGCTAATCTATTCTAAATTAATTTAAAAATATTAAACAAGACTCAAGGACACAAAACTAGGCTAAAAACTCTAATAACTCGAAACACACTTAGGATGACTCAAAATAATGAAAATAATCAAATTAAACACTAGGAACTGAAATTGACGGAAATCGAATTGAAAGACTAACAATAATGAAAACTAACTAAATAATATAATTTAATAATGGGGGGTTTTGGTTTTGACGAGAAGTATATTAAACTTAAATAAATTACAGAATTGACAAAAACATAAAATTAAGGTGAAAGGATAGGTGATGGATTAGCTAGAGGATTCTTCTCTACACATGACACATATGCAACCTAAATTGATTTTCAGTTGTTCTTTCAATAAGTTGTGAATCTCAACACTTCAGATTAACCGTGAACAGCACTTTTTTAATCTTCAAGTTTTCCTTAAGTTATTGAATTGGACGGGAAAACGCATACAACAATTCAAAACATTCTTCAAAAGTCCCCTACGTGAAAAGCACAATAGAGATACAATCAAAGATCATTAAACTTTGTGAAAACTATAAGCATTGACGAGGCATTCGTAACTATGAAAAGCATGATACTCTTGCCAAGAATTCACTTAACACGATTGTGGATAACAACATTCACTACTTGTGAATATAAGTTCATAACGATTAGGTGAAATTCACTTATATTCTAGCATCAAATTCATGCATGTAAATTAAGTATGCATGCTTAATCGACATACAAAAATAAGTTATCAATCAAGCAGTTAAGCAAATTAAATCACAACTCAGAAATCACAACTGAAGGTAATCAATTCATATTACAAATATATTCATGGCTTTGAATTAACCTCTAGCCAAAATAAACTTAGTTACACATTATTAAAATAGAAATAAAATAGAAGTTTGGAAAGATTAAACCGAAAGGGGATGATCTGCTGCGTTCGTGCCCTCCTTATTCTTGCTGTCCCGTACTGACTCTGACCTCCTTCTTTCCCGCAGCTCCTCGCAAGTCTTCACTCTGTCCATCCTCCCCATTCTCATGCTGCCAAATGGCAGCTTTCCTCTTGCTGACCTCTTTCGCCTGCCTTCCCTTCTTGCGTACTGACCTCTCGCCTATGCTGCCTTTTTTCCTGTGCACTCACGCTGCCAAGGGCAGCTGTCTGTCCTCCCTCAGCTCTCCTGCGCTCTTCTGTCCGTGTGGCTGTTTGTGTGGACCTCCCACCTGCGTCAGTCGCCTTCTCTCCCTGCACGTGTTTTTCAAAGCTGCAAGGGCAGGTAAACCACCCCCAGCTCTCGGTTCTCTCCCTCTCGTTACTGACTTGCTGACCTCCTTACTACTTCCTTTTTTTTTGTCTTCTCTTCTTCTTTCTTTTTCAGCTCCCCTCTTATTTCTCTGCACGTTCTCTCCTCTCCCTTGGATTCTTTTTCCGTCCCCCGTGTGGACTCCTCCATTTCCTCTGCTTTGCCAGTTGCTGTCCCCTAATTCTTCTGACTTCCTTGGATCCCTTTGTCGCTGACCTGCTTTCCTCCAGCTGCAAAGGCAGCTTGCTTTCCTCTATATTCTCCTCTCGATGCTCTCCTTTTATTTTCATTTAGTTTCTAGCAGCCCCACATAGCAGAAAAATAAGTTCTTTCGATCATGTTACTCCTACAAACACAATATATCAAAAGTATCATAAATACTTAAAGCTTCCAAATAAATTAGACAAGAAAAGAAATATAAAATGATGAAATATATAGTTTAAATATTGGTTTATCATTTAGCGTCACAATGGGTTAGCAATATTGTAATTTAAATTTGCTTTTCACGAATAAAATTTCACTTGTTCTATTTTTATTTTCTTTGCATAACAAATCCTATAAACACAAAAATAACGTAAATAGCTCAAAAATATAAGGAACTAACCAAGAAAAGACGAGTGAATTTAAAGTAAAAATATATATAAATATGATCCGATCAAATACCCCCACACTTAACTTTTGCTAGTCCTCGAGCAAAACAAAGAAAATAAGAACAAGAAGTAACAAGAAAAACATTAGCTTCCTTCTATGTGACCCTCATAGAAATTCATTTAAGAAAACAAATCATCAAGAACCATAGCTAGCATCAAGGAACTAATCCAAGTTCATCTTCCTTATTCAAATATTAGCAGTAATCTTTGAATCATCCTTGAAGTGTAGTGTGTGAGATAGCCATGCTAATGCAATTTCAAGTTTTTATTTTTAAAATCATCATATGCAAACTAGTAACATTCTCACGGGATATACACTCAATCACATATGTGTTTAGTTTTAATGTGTTTCGCTCAAAGAATCAAATGTGAAATTTCTACCATAAGCTTGCATAAAGATCACTTCTCCACAGTCATAATTGCAAAACTTAAATCAAGAGGACTTTTATTGGACGTAATGAGGTTTAGGGAGAGGGTTATTGAAATGAAAGAATAGGTAAACACAAGTTCCAAGCTACATTGCAAGCAATTCTTTTGTTTAGATTTATAAGAACTCAATATTTCCAGCGATTCTTCTAGCACCTCCAACCACACCCTTAAACTGAAACTTTAAAAACTTTTTATTTTCTTTGTATACAATCTCTCTTTTTCTTTTTTTTTCTCTTTTTTTTTTTTTTTTTTTTTTTAAATACAAACATAAAATACCCCCACACTTATTCTTTTGCCAAACACCTTCAAAGTACTTCACAAACATTTCTCATAAGACAATCTCACATTGCTCACAAGCTTGCTTGGAAAGGGTAAGGAAAACTGTTTCAGGTATAAGGGTAGACATATCTGGTGATAAGAAATAAAAGGCTCAACATACACGGCTCAAATTGGCAATCTAATGATATCATTTTCATTTGGGAAACATGGTTATTTGGGCCATAGTGGTAAACCTAATGCCTCTATCATTTCCAAGTTCATGCAATCAATGACAAACATTTCGAAAGATCGTTACGCAAGTTCTAGAGATGTATCTCACATAAGTTCATCACACATGAAAGAATAGGAGTGTATGAAAAATGCACACACTTTCAATCGGCTCAAAAACTCACATAGGATATATATGGTCACTAAATTCACATATGAAGCTTTAATTCATACTTTAGTTTCACATTAACAAGGCTATGTGCATTTGGTTTTTCAAAGATGATCAAACATGTACAAAACTAACAAGAGAATTAGGAATTTCACAAAACACATGTTAACTAAGTTCTTGATGATCATGGTTCAAATTTGATCCAATTATATCATTGGGTCGGGAAACTAACAAAAATCTAATTCAAAACAATAAGGGAAACAAGACAATATTTTTTTGGATTTTTAAATTTTTCGAAATTATTTTTTATTTTTTTATTTTTTATTTTTTATTTTTTTATTTTTTAAGAAAACAAAAAAAAACAACACAGAAACAGATGAAATTCTAGAGATGTCTACCCCCACACTTAAACTGGACATTGTCCCCAATGTCAGAAAACACTATAATGCAAATAAAAATAAAATAAATAAATAATAAGAAACAAAATAAAGCAATTGGACTGAAAACTTCCCTAATTTGCAGTAAAATCAAGCGATGACCCTCCAAGCTAAAATTCTGCAATCAACTTCAAGGGTGGAAATAACCAAAAGTTCCTGCAAAGAAAAGAAATAATTCAGTTTAGTAACACAAGAAAATATAAAAAAAAAATTGCAAACGAAAAATTGAAAATCACGATAAAAGACAATGAATAGAACTAATAAGTGATCATTGGTCGTGCTTGTTGACTTTCCACAGCTTTCCTCTTGAACAGGGTGACACTTAGCTTTTTACTTGCAAGTGATGATTTGATGATATTGTACGGCGAGGCTTTGCTCTTTGGCGATGTTGCAGTTCCTTATTTGTTCTCCAAGCAGATGTGGCAGCTTCACTAGTTCTTCAGCTCGGACTCCTTCCGCTGGGATGATTGTGCAAGCTGCATTCTTCTCTGCTTGTTTCTTCTGCACAACGGGCAGGCACGAGGGAGAGGTGTTGGTCTGTTTCTTTCTTCAATCTTTCCAAGTGCCCACCTCTTGCTCTCTTTCTCCTTGTCCTTAGTTGAAGATGAATCAGCACGTTGTCTCCACATGCTTCGAGGTATCATCTTCACTTCCCTCTTAAGTAAGAGACGAAGCGAAGGCATAAGATGATGAGTACTCGAGAGCAGGTGCTGGCTGGAGAAAGGACAGGGAGAAAGCATGATATGAGATACTCTTGCTCTGGATGGGTTGTTTGCAGGGGTATCCCAGGGAATGAGGAATACAGTGTGACTCGAGAGGGTTCTTTGGGAATGCATTCTCGGAGATGAAGAAGTGCTGAGAGGGTGTGCCTTTGCTGTGGAAGGCGAAGGTAAATACTTATAGGACTTTTCTTAATGGCTGGTAGAGGTACTGTTCAATTATCCCAGGGTTACCGACACAAGTAAAAGAACAGTGCAACGTGCTTTCCCACTTCACCATAAATTTTCGACCAGCAATTCGTGATTTCCGCAAAGCAGATTCCTTATTGGTATCTGGAATCGGCGCTTCGAGCTCTGAGCATCGTCGATTGTAGAGGTAGCATGTGACACGTGCGGATAAATCTGGAAAAGAAGATTTGCCCGTGGGTTGAAGCCCAGCTTTTGAGAAAGCTAGCGTGTCTTTGACTGTTGAATTTCCCTCTTCGATTTCTGAATTGGTGCTTCGACAAACTACCCGAGATTTTCGCAAAGCAATTTGCGTGTGACAAGTGACGACACGTCTGGACAAATTGATCTTTTGAAATCCGGGGTTCGGCTCGTGGTTTCTGAGCAAGCCCAGCTTTTGAGAAATGCAACGCCTCTTTTGAGAAAAGAATCCGGCTTTTGAGAAAGGAGCCCCGACTCTTCGATTTGCGAGAGGACGCTTCTCTGAGGAGCGCCTCCTTGATTTCTTCTTTTTATAGAGGCGTTAATTTTGTTCCACAACACACTTGAGCTCCCTCCTGTAAACACTCCCTCCTGTAAACTTCCAAAATCTTAATCAGTCCGACTCTCTTCTTTCTTCACCACCTTCAGAAAATGTCTGGCCCTTCTGATCGTCGTTTTGACTTGAACATTGGTGAAGAGGCAGCTCCGCCTTCACCAGACAACATATGGCGCCCATCTTTCATATCCCCTACCGGTCCTCTTACCGTTGGAGATTCGGTGATGAAAAATGACATGACCGCTGCGGTGGTGGCCCGGAACCTTGTCACCCCCAGAGATAACAGACTGCTCGCTAGACGGTCTGATGAATTGGCGGTTAAGGAGTCTCTGGCTCTTAGCGTGCAGTGTGCCGGTTCCGTGTCCAACATGGCCCAACGCCTATTTGCCCGAACCCGTCACGTTGAATCGTTGGTGGCTGAAATACAGAGTCTCAAAGAGGAGATTAAAGGACTCAAGCATGAAAATAAACAATTGCACAAGCTTGCACACAATTATGCCACAACCATGAAGAGGAAAATTGACCAGATGCAGGACACTGATGGTCAAATTTTACTTGATCATCGGAGGTTTGTGGGTTTGTTCCAACCGCATCTGCCTTCGTCTTCTGGGGCGGCACCACGTAGTGAAGCTCCAACTGATCAACCTCTGATACCTCCTCCTTCCGTGGCCCCGCCGACTGCTGAAGCACCGCCGACTACTGAAGCACCACCTGACCAATGAATGCTATTAGTTCACACATCATTGTAAAATATTTTTAAGTTAATGTTTTTTTTTTTTTTTTTTTTTTTTTTTTTTTTTTTTTGTTTTAAATTATATGTAAATTAATGTAGAAAGACTTTGGTTAACCTTCCCCCCACACTTAAACTAAATAACACAAACTTACAGAAATTAACCAAATAACACAACTAACTAAACAAAACAAAATGAAAGCAGTAAAGATAAGGGTGTAAGAATTCAAATCTGATTTGGTTAGCGATTCCAAAGTCTCCCTTCGTTGAATGCTTGGGTTGCCTCCCAAGAAGCACTTGATTTAACGTCTTTAGCCGGACGAATCTTTCCTTTAAATTCCCCTCGGCTCCAAAGCATGGAATTTATCTTTTAATGGGAGGTGGTACTTGAAATGATTCGGCAATGGTTTAAATTCAAGAGTGGGTGCCTGAATCATCAAAATCAGAAACATGTTAGTATAAATTAAAATTGAAATTGGAGAAGATGGCTTACTTTCTTTTTCCGACACAAACTCAATGACAAACACCACATCTTTGAACATTTCCGGGACTTTGAACTTGGCCAGGTTTACTATGATGGTTGTGGCTTGTCCCGTGTCATCAAACTCAACTGCTTTGGGCTTGATTGTCTCATGCACAGCCCCTTGGATGAATTCTTGATATGCTTCAACCACTTCATTCTCTTGAATCCCTTTTCTTGGTGTGCAAGGTTCTTTGAACGTTTCAATACCATCGGGAACTTGTTTTGGTGCACCAAGAATTGGGATATCACTTTGCACCTTTGGAAGAGCTTCCACAATGTCTTTTTCACTCTCGTTGATATTTGGAATCAAAAACCTGCAAGGACAAAGGACATTCGGTGGAATAATGTTAGAATGAAGTGAATTTAGAACTTCCTCACCTGAGTTGGATGACATAGGGATTTGAGGAGCTTGCAGCAAGAATTCTGCTAAACTGCCCAGGTCGTCATCCTCCTCTTCTGCTTGCAGCAGCAATTCATCCATGTTCGGGCTGTGTTTGGATGGTTCTGGGACAGCTTCATCCTTCATGTCACCTTGCTCTTGAATTTGTACCATGAATTCCATAATCTCTCCCATTTGTCTCTTCAATTTTTCCAACTCCTTCTCTTGATTTTGTTGGTCCTGCGTCAAAGAGGTTAGTACTTGAAGAATTTGATCACTATCCATGGACATACTTGAATTAGATTGGAATTGTTGTGGGGTATGCGGTGGTGGCTGTATAGGTGTGGTGTAGAACTCCTCCTCTTGCTGCCAATATCCATCTTGTTGGAATTGTTGAGGCTCCCCCCACATATAATTTGAATGATCTCTCCAATCTGAATTGCAAGCGTTGGTAAACATGTTGCCCCTTGATTGGTTATAGCCTTGATATCCCAAACATCTTCATTGGCATAAAATTGAGGACTTTGATATCCTTGCCCATAGGGCACATCAAGTGTAGGGACACTTGGCATTGTGGTCCGTTCGGCATTATGAGTCAATTGAGCAGTGAGCTGTGCCAATTGAGCTTGAATGGTCGCAAGTGCCATGTCTCGCTCCATTTGTACCTAAAATCAAAGGAAGAAAAATAAACATATGCCATGCCAAAATATAACAAAGTAAACAATCCAGGTAAGAATGATTTCATAGAAATATGATATGATAGCCGGAACTCCCGTGGTAGTCTGTATGGTTGAATTCATAGCTCAAAAGTTAAACTAGCCGGAGTCACTACAATGACGTATACGACAATATACTGCACATAAGTCGGAACCACTAAAAAGGGGTCTGTACGACAAGATTGGGTGTAATCTAATTATGCTCAATTCTATTCTCTCATAATAGTCGGGCGATAAGTCGCTAGTCACCTACGAGTCGGAACCATAAATAAGGTTTGTACGACAAGACTGTGCACTTAAGTTGGATCCAATATGAGCATATAATGCGGGAGGTGACATAAATAAACAGGCATGTACTTTATATCTCTGGCTAAATCACAATCACCCTAGGTGCAGTTTTATGAGCTCAACATCATTTCACATATCAAATCATCGATGAGTCACATAACCAAACATAACTTACCTGAACTTACCTGTGCCTCCACAACACCACATTTATATATATGCAACCATGAAATGCATATTCAGAATACAAAAGCATTTGGCATATTATTTCAAAGCATACTTTCCTTAAAAAAATGCATTTATGGGAAATATATCAAGTATATAAATATATACTGAAAACAAAAGCCCACTCACTGGTATGTCAATGAGTCGTAACCCCCGAGTCGCCCGTGGATACGCTCGTCCTCGGGAGAAGTCTCACCTATATACGAATTAACTATAAAAACGTTATTTTAAAGCAGATAGGCAAAACTAGCTAATAACTTATCATACAAAGCTCAAAATTGGTATATGAATATACCACAGATACGCCCCCCCACACGCGACCATGTGCCAGGCACACTGACGGTGTCAATTGACGCTGTTAGGTATATTCCAGGAATATTCCGTTATTCCTTAACAAAACTTAACGGTGTGACCTAACGCCGTTAGAATATTCCGTTAAACTTAACGAAATATCTTCTCGTCTTCTACCTTCAGTTCTGGCGACCGTCGTTATCGCTGGAAAACTGGGAAATTTTCAAAACTCTATAACTCATTCGTTTTTCATCCATTTTTCACGTAATTTATACCAAAATGAAGCTCTTAACTTGTTGAACACAATCGTACTAATTTAAAGCTCTAAAAGTCACAGAATCTCACTTGAGAATTCTAAGAAAAACCGACCAAACTTCGTCCACACGATCCCGACATCCAAAACCTTCAAACGAAGCACTTCGAGCTTCCTTGGGACCTCACTAAGCTTCCTACAAGCTTCAAATTTCCAAAAACATCCATAATTACGTGTGCATGAACAGTGCACAAATCGGGGATATGAAAAACTAGGGTTTTCGAAGGTATCTTTACCTAAAATGGGTACCAATCGACTCGTCTGAGCTTCACGAACACAATGGTGCCAACTTTGACCACGATCTGTGAATTTTCAAGGGCTTTGGTGTTTGTCCGTACGAGTTTGAAGGAGAGAGAGAGAGAGAGTGAGAGTCCGAGAGAGATGAGAGGGTACGGGAGAGAGAAGAGAGAGTGTGTGTGTGTGTGGCCTAGGATTGGTCAACCATCAAAAATACCATAACTTAATCCTAATTGGTTCCAAACAATTAGGATTTAAGAACATTGACCCAAAACCACACTTAAACCACATTACACAACTAACATCCAAGGGTATTTTCATCAATTCACGCCGTCGAACATGTCACATGATCAGCTCTCTAACACACATATCGACTTGGATACAGAGCAGATGACTGATACAATTTATGTTGCTGAATTGGACAGTCCAGCAGTACAAGCATTCAGATTTAAAGAAAATCTAGGCGAGTCCTGCAAGCAAGCTAAAATCTAAAAGGAAAAGAAGCATAAAGAGCTTAATGGCAGCCAAATTCTTCGTCAAGAAATTCGGCCAGTGTAGAAATTGTGGGTGTTAAATACAAGGTTTAAGTCAGTTCGATGAAGACGTAAACCTTGCTAGAGGGAATTCTATTTGATTACAAAGATTCATTCACAAAGAGGGCCAGATATGAAAGATTCAACCACTTCCTTGAAACGCATAATTGACAAACAACATCTCATTTCGTTCCTACTATTAGCCTTTGATGCTATCAAAGAGTGGTTGACTCTAAAAGAACAAGTCATGTAATCACCAATTTCCTTCAAATTTGTCTAGCTATAGACGTTAACTAAAGCGCTAAATGGGAGGCAACCCAATTTTTCTAACTCTTCTTTTTCTTTTCGTTTATTTTATTTTCCTATTTTTATTCCTAATTACAAAAATCACAACAAAAAAAAATCAGAAAATTGAAAGAAAAAAAAATACAATTTTTAATTCTTGTTATTTTTCTTGACTTATCTAATTAGGTTTTTGATTTGTGATTGCAGGCTGCATTCGGAACTAATTCGGTCTAATCTCAACTACATGTGGAATCATACATTCACCGTTCATTCATCAATATACATGACCATATGAAAACATATAATACATGAATGATTCTACAATCGGGGATCCAAGTGTGCAGAAGGGTCCATATATCGCAAATCAAGTTTTGCGCAGATTTTCCTTGGCATTCATAATCAGGAGACATGCAAAATATTTAGTCATACATGATACATGGACATAGGGACAAATTCCAAGGGCAATATACTGATGCATCACATTAGACACAGATCCAATGACTACCTTTCATAGATTCAGATCAAGAAACAACAGAATAAGTTTGGGGGTTGTCAGCTATTTACCTTCCTTTTGGATCTGAAAATTGTGGACTCTGCCAAAACTATTATGCCACAAATCGGTGCTTGATTTCTCTTTGTCACTCAAGTTTCCTTGCATAGATGAAGACCACATGCATGTGTTAGTTTTGGTTTATTTTACTGCAATGCACAAATTGAAACTGAAACAAAGAAGTTTGGTGGAGAGTTTTACCTTTGAACCTTTTGGCTTTTGGATCGGATGGAAATGAGGCATGCATCTCTGTTTGCAGGCATGATGAACTCCATGAACCTCTTTGTTTTGTTGTAGTCTTGTAGATGAGTGAGAGAGCGAGAGAGATATCTCATCTTTGGAGAAATATGGAGGCTATGGTTTGAAAGCTCTCATGGCTCTAGGCTCAAGGCAAGAGAGGGAGTGTAGCAGATGCTAGGGTTTTTGAATTGAAACATGAAGCTGCTAAATCAGCTTATCTCTTAGCTGGTGCTCAAGATTAACACAAGTGTGGACTCGTACGAGTTGATCCGCGCATCTTCACAAAGCCCCTGGTCACAAGTTCGATCCTAACGCATGTCAAATTTTGGTCTCATTTTTATGTTTTGTTTCTAGCGCCTTTCCCCATCTTCGAATCTCAGGTGTGTCGGTTTCTTTGTCTTTTGTTTTCTGTTTTCTTTCTTATTTTATACTTTCTTTTATTGTTTTCATTATTTTATTTTCTATTTATATTTTCCTCATTTATTTTCTTTGTCTTGTTAGCTATTTTAAGTTTTTAAGGTTTTAATATTTTTGTTTTCTTTCGTTATTTTTCACACCTTGAGGACAATGTGTGATTTAAGTTTGGGGGGTGGGAAATAGAATTTTAGATTTTTAATTTTTGAGTCAATAAAAAATTTTCATTCTTTTTAAGTTAATATCCATGAATTATTTTAAACATTATAACAAATGGACATGGTGAAGGTTAATCCCACAATAAAATCTATTGTCCGTTGGGTGAAGGAAGAGCCCCGGTTTTACACGTTCAACTCATGAATTTTGAATTGTTGAATTGAAGAACGATTAGGATAACTTTCAATGGCTTTTAGAGATATTAATTATATATTATGGCTTTATCATAATAATTATCTCTAATTGAGGTTATCTTTGGTTGGAGTGATATGGATAAGAGAGGGTAGCCATGTGATTATTAAATTAATCACATTTTTGCACAAGGATAAGGGTTATAAGACTAAAGAGACAAGTCACAACCAAATATGGTTAAAGTGATAAGGGTGATAAGGTTGCTATAGTATGGAGTGTGCATGCAGGCATGCAACGTGTGAGATGGCGGTGTTGAAGTTGGACAAGGCTAGTCTTTTGGAGAAATAAGATGATACTCTCGCATGTAATCCTATAGCACGACCGCCAAAGAAAATTCAACCCCATAAATACAAGACTTCGTGCACAAAGAGAAGTCCCTTGAACTCAACAAACAATTCGAACGCTCTACGCAAAACCTTTCTATCCTAACCTTTTTCATCAACACATCCCCAATTTGGACTAATAGTACTGTGTTGGCAACCAGCAGTGGCAATCGGCGATACCTTCAGTTCGGATAAGTGAACAACACCGAAGTAGTAGAATCAGGCAATTTAGGAGCACCTTCAGTTTGGACAGGTGAACTCGTTGCTTCTAGTTGGTTGGTTATCTGTCCAAGTCTTAGTCTGTTAATAGTTTCTGACTTCTTCACCAAAAGAGGTCACTTCATCAACTTCTTAGCTAAGTGAAGTGCTCTATGATTGATTACTCTCAGGTGTATTTTGCAGTTCGACATTCAGACGATCGAACCACATTCACCATCAAAGCGTGCATTTCCTTTGAGTACTTGTGTCCTTGTAGCTTGACACTAATTTGGCGCACCTATATTATCAAAATATAGTCGAGGCAACTGAACTTGTTGCAAGAGATCTTGAACTTAGCAGTGATCTAGGCAACCTTGTCTTCAAATTCTAGAACTCAAGGCCGAGACGTGTTCCTTCCTCGATCGTAATCATTTGAGTACAGAAGTCAGCAGCGCATTCGACACGACCATCACCACATCTATTCTACTTGTTCGACCAAGCTCAATTGCGAGTTGGCACACCCACATTCACAAAACAAAACAAAAAAAAAAACGTAGTTAGGTCATAATTACTCACCCTGTGTGCCATGTAATCTTTGTAATATTTAGGGTAAACATATTCATATCATTGTTTGGCTGAGCTCCGTAGTATCTTATTTTCAGTCTTGTACTTCTAGACCGAGAGACTTGAAGACACTAGCAGTTAAAGGATTAATTTCCTTAACTTTGAAGACACTAGCAGTTAAAGGATTAATTTCCTTAACTATTCGGCGTACATGCCAAAACTCAAGGAAATTGTAAGGCAATGTTTGGGCCTAAATTAACATTTTTGGTCGATTTGAGTCTCGACAAAGTAGTGCTGCTAAAGTAGCTAAATCTTGGACAGAGTAGGACGACTCAAAGATTGGTTTCTAATTTGGCCAACTCTTAATCGAAGTGGAACCATTCGAGAATCATAATTGCTTTCTGATAAGATTAAGATTAATTGTTTAAGATCAAGATTCGTTTCTAGATCGAGTATGAATTGATCTTATAATGAGGCCAAGTTCAAAGTCCTAACACAGGTGGAAGATCTTGAGATAAGATGGTTTTAAAGTTTCAGCTAAGAATAACTTTGATTATATTCAAAGAATATGTCGAGGAACTGGAATATTATCATAATTTTACAACTCGGCATACTTGACCATCATGAAATTCATCTCTATAAATAGAAGTGGTTCTGTAACGTAAAAGAGACCCTCAACTCAATACACAAACAAATGTTCTAAGTGAAACCCTCTCACACCCCTGAGAAAATACTACTGCTTTACAAACCCCTCCATCATCACATATTTAATTTGGTTAAATATCACTCAGTTGACAAACCTACGCCATATTCAGTTTGGTTAAACATCATTGGAGTCGTTGAATCAGTTTGTCTAGGAGTACTTCAGTTTGGTTGATAAGCATTACTTCTATTTCGGTTGATTACCTTTTCAAATGTCGGCTAATGAGGGGTCTTTGATTCTCTCTAGGTCACTTCATTACTTGGAGAAATTTTTCTAGGTACCGGTCACACAAGGTGACATGGAATTCCCCAGTAATAATTGTCTGACATCTGTCTCATCACTTTTAAATGGCATTCTGATTAATGAATTTCATTGAAATACCTATTTTACCCCTATATATTCATTTTTAGAAAATTATTGAAATAATAAAAAAAGAAAGAAAGAAGAAGGTAAAACGCCATCCTGCCATCAAGCCCCATCCCCACTGATTCTGCCATTACCTCTCACCTCTCTCCCTTTCTCCTTCTTTCTGTCTCCCTTCCCCTTTTTATTTCTTGTCTTCCCTGCACAAAAATAAGAACACGCAGGCTGCTTCAGCGGCTGATAGATCAGGTTTGGTGACATCGGATCTGAGTTGGAGTCTCACCAACAATCTCTGGGTTCCATGTAGTAGAAGTAAGAGTGGGAGAGAGAGGAAAGAAAAGAAAGTACAGAGAGTGGGATAGATGACGCCAGTTAAATTGCCGGTCAGTGATGAAGGTCGGTGCACTGGGCGGTTAACCAGCGTCTCAGATTGATGCTCGTGAGCTTGTGATTTTTTTAGCGAAAATTTCTTAAAACAGTTGGCATTTTTAATAACAAAAATATGTACGTGTCAAATTTTTATTTGTGGAACTCCAGGTCACATGGAAAAATTTCTCCATTACTTGGTGTTTGGCACATTGAAGGCCACAATGAATTCACAACAAAAGGCATAACCATGTCTTTAAGTTCGCAGAACCTTGGGTCAAGAGTGTTCCTTCCTCAGCTGAAAGTCGCTCGATATAGAAGTTAGCAACACGTTTCATCAGCGCACCACCAGGCTTTTGATCGGCGTCGTGGTTCTCCTAATCTGCAGCATTTCGTTTCTGGTTATGACCACGACCAATAACGGTGGCGGCGGTGGTGGATCTGGCTTTGGCTCCGAGGTTAGTTCGAAGCTGAGCTTTTGGATTTACTCCGTTCAATTTTAGTCTTGGAAGAAGTCTGGTCTGTTTGGTTTTACTCTGTTTTTTCCGAATTCGGTGGTTTTTTTTATCTCAATCTGAGTAGAGATTGGTATGTAGTTTAAGCATTTCTTTTTCGGCTTGATTTTTAGAGGTTGCTATAACGATGAAGAAGTGCTTTGTTTCAAATGACGGCTCGAGCATAGAAAAGCAGTGGGCCCAGATGATATACCGATCGAAGTATGGAAAGTTTTGGGAGAGACAAGTATAACATGGTTCACTGACCTTTTCAATAGGATTTTGACAACGAAGAAGATGCCAAATGAGTGGCGAAAGAGCACTTTGGTGCCTATCTACAAGAATAAGGGCGACGTACAAAATTGCATGAACTATAAGGGTATTAAGCTAATGAGTCATACAATGAAGCTCTGAGAGAAAGTCATTGAGCATAGATTGAGGCAAGAGACACGGGTTTCGGACAACCAATTCGGGTTCATGCCAGGGCGCTCAACCATGGAGGCAATCTATCTCTTACAAAGATTGATGGAAAGATATAGAGAGGGGAAAAAGGATTTACACATGGTCTTTATAGATTTGGAAAAAGCATATGATAGGGTCCTAAGAGACATTCTCTGGAGGATTTTGGAGAAGAAATGAGTACGAGTAGCATATATCCAAGCTATAAAGGATATGTATGAAGGAGCAAAGACTACTGTAAGAACTCATGAAGGACAAACCGAAAGCTTCCCCATAACTGTAGGATTACATCAAGGCTCATCCTTAAGTCCTTACCTTTTTGCGTTGGTAATGGATGAGTTAACAGGACATATTCAAGATGATATTCCTTGGTGTATGCTTTTCGCAGACGATATAGTGTTGATAGATGAAACTCAAGAAGGGGTAAATGTGAAGCTTAACCTTTGGAGAGAAGTGCTGGAATCTAAAGGTCTTCGCCTAAGCCGATCAAAGACAGAATATATGGAGTGCAAGTTCAGTGCAAATGGAGGCCAAAATGAGTTAGGGGTGAGGATCGGAGATCAGGAAATACCAAAGAGCGATTGCTTTCGCTACCTAGGATCTATCTTGCAAAAGAACGGAGAATTAGATGGAGATCTCAACCATAGAATACAAGCTGGATGGATGAAGTGGAAGAGTGCATCCGGCGTGTTGTGTGACCGCAGTATGCCACTGAAGCTCAAGGGAAAATTTTATAGGACGGCAATAAGGCCGGCGATGCTGTATGGTACAGAATGTTGGGCGGTGAAGCATCAACACGTACACAAAATGGGTGTAGCGGAGATGAGGATGCTTCGTTGGATGTGTGGGCACACGAGAAAGAATAAGATTAGGAATAAGGATATCCGAGGTAAAGTAGGAGTAGCCGAAATTGTAGGAAAGCTGAGAGAAAATTGGTTACGGTGGTTTGGACATGTGCAAAGAAGGCCTATTGACGCTACGATTAGAATATGCGACTACGGGATAGAGGTTCAAGGCCGAAGGGGTAGAGGAAGACCTAGGAAAATTTTGGAAGAGACTCTAAGAAAAGACTTAGAGTACTTGGATCTAACGAATGACATGACACAGGACCGAGCACAATGGCGTTCTAGGATTCATATAGCCGACCCCACTCAGTGACTTGGATTTTTCAAGTCTCCAACCGAGAAGTTTTCCTCACTCGAGAAATTAAGGGAACACTACCTCAACCTACATGTTTCATTCACAAAGCTTCAACATACAAGCTTCAACAAAAGAAAAATTCAAAGAACTTAGTGAAGAAGGCTTTGGTGTATTTAACACAATACGTTGAAATGAAGTAAAGCTTATTTATTGATATCTCCGATAAGTTACAAATATGTACATATACATGAGTAAAAATAAACAAACAAGAGGGGGCCTTCACAAAGGTTGCTTAGGAGAAGTCTCAGCAGTCGGTAGAGCTCTAGAAAGAGAAGGCACCAGAGGGTGATTACTTGGAGCCTCAGTACTGGATAGAACCCTAGAAGGAAGAGGCATCGGAGTGTTGGAAATGTGCCCTAAAACCAATCATATGATGATACTTTACGGACATTTCACATGTTAAACTAATCTAGTTTAATATCAAGGGCATAGATTATTGTTTTAAGCCGTCTCATATAAATGTTATATGCTTAAATGATAAGTCCAAGGAATATGTAATTAGGAGAATGTAATTTAAACAAGTTAGATTTATGAGACCATTCTCTTTCGTATACATATCCTAAACGTTCATGATCATAGGATTGCCAATTGGGCATTAACAGTCCGTTAAGATCAGTACGTGCTATGTCTTCTCTCATGGAGAGTGACTGGTCTCGAGTCATTGGTGTGATTGACACCAATACAAGTACGTAGGTGCTCAATAAGGAATGAGTTCACTGAACACGATCAACGAAGAGTTCTTATACTCATGTCACATGAGAACTCATGGTTAGGATAATGCAAAGTAGTCATTTGACCTGAGGCATCAAAGTTGTCTTGTGGTTAGGTTCTTGATCTTTGATTATGTCAAAGTCACTCCATTCGCGGGTGTCCATGGCATAGTTGGGGTTAAGCCACTTAGCCATGGAGGTAAGTGAATGCGTAACAAGGGATCTCTAACCTTCAAACCGTTTGAGGGAGAATACTCTATGATATGATTAAGAATCTCTGGCCAGAGTATTAATGAGATTTAGGAAGTCATTCCAAATCACATTCAAGGTAATCATATAAGTAAATGAATCACATTGGATAGTAGACATGAATAAACTATCAAACCAAACAATGTGGTCAAGAGTATTGTATTAGAGAAAGACCGTATTGCATTGTAATCATAAACTGAATAGGTTCTCCACCTCTTCTGATTAGCTTGGGCAACCATGACATACTACTAGGTGTCACTCATGGTTTGTGGAAGCCCTAAACGTGTATAATCACTAAGGGGAGAATTGAAAGTAAGTTTCAATTCACAATCGATTTGAAAGAGTTCTAATCGCCCACTGCCTCGCTAAAAGGAACCTAATGGATCGTACACCGTGTAAGGTAGAGATTGAAGAAACAATGGAGATGAGTAAGGATAATTAAATGGTTTAATTATTTATTTATGGCAAGGATTAATTAATATGTTAATTAATCAAACGAATAAAGTTCGTTAAAAGACCACGGGTTAGTTTTGGGCCTCAAGGCCCAATGGGCTTCGAACGTCAAGCCCATTGACTTAAGTTGTATGACAACTTAATGACAAATAATTCACAAAGGCCTAAAAAGGCCAATGAAACCCTATGGCCGGCCATATTGATAAAGGAGTGGATTTTGGACTTAATTACAAGTTTGCCACTCCAATGAATGTAGGTATAAATATGACTTTATAGCCAAAATTCATTTAGGGTTTTCTTTTAGAGAAAAGATGAGAACACAAGCTCTCTTTTCTCTCTAAGAGGCCGGCCACCCTAGAGGAATTTAGCTAGCAATCTTACTTCATCTAGGTCACTCATTTCTTCATCAATCTTTCCTTGGTATGGAGACTTAGAGGTTCTTAATTTTGAGAACTTGGAGAAACCAATTCTTCCATCCAAATCCATGGAGATAAGAAGCAAGGAATGAAGGCCCTATCTCTTGGGTGATTATCCTTTGCTTATGCAAAGAGGAATCAACAAAGGTATAAATTTCTCAACTCACTTTGTTTTGAGTTGAGTCTTGGTTCACCACTAGACTTTGAATTTCATGGGTAATGTTTTGTTTTGAGTGCATGCAAGCATGATTCCGCCTTTAATTGTTAATTGCATGCTATATAGACGTTGCTCAAATGAACATGTTTTTCACAAAATTTCCTTCAAGTGGTATCAGAGCCTAGGTCTAGTAGTTGGTGAATCCTTTTGGGTTTTGTATTTTCATAGTTTATGATTTGAATGTTGTAATTGTTACAAGCTTTATTCTTGCTTCTTTGAATGTAAATTTTGCTAGAAAATTTGCCATCTCAAATGTTGTAGATGTAGTTCATATGAGTAGACTTGGCAGTTTTTTACACGACACGGTGACACGACATCAAAACGACACGAAAATAACGGGTTTCGGGTCAACACGATAACTTATCGGGTCACTATCGGGTGACCCGTAAAGAACCCGTTAATAACGGGTTCTTAACAGGTATACACGCGGGTAACACGTGGGTAACACGTTTCGACCCGTTAAAAAAAATTATTTTAATAATTTTAAAGTTTAATTACTAAAAGATTTATTATAAAATACAATAGTCATATATACAATGTATTCTATATTAAATATATAGTTTTGTATTATTGTTCTATATAAATTATAAAAAAAATAAAGAAAAGTTTTAGTCATTATTTATTTTTATTATGAGAGTTCCTTATTATCATTACTAGGATAAATTTTACATAACATATTCTTGTCCAAAATTAAAATATACTAGTATAGTATTTGTATATGCAAGAACTAAGAATACATACATACAAGTATGAAAAATGTGAAAGAATATATAAACACTCGTGATTTATCATTATTCCTTCACGAATAGATAATTGTTACACTTATATTATCGTTTAGATTCTTAAAATCCTTCAAACCCTCATGAATAATGTTTTTTATTTGAGAGAAAAATTAATAAAATTAATAATAATTATTGTAGAAGTGTAAAAAATGTAAAAAAATATATATACAATCACTCATATATAAAAAATGTAAATACTTTAAATTAAAGATCAAATTTATTCATTACATTCTTATAGGGTCGAGGAGTTTATATGTACAAAATCATCAAAATCGGAGCTAAAATAACCATTAAATTGTGATTTTTCGTTTATAACCATCGATAACTTCTGTTTTGTTATGTAATCTCTAAAAGTTTGTTTTTTACGATTTTTTACGTTTGCAATCTCGGAACGTGTACAAATAAGTTTGACGGTTGGATCGTTGAAAAAAGTTTAGTAGAATGCATATTGCATCAAAACGGTAGATTAAACAAACACTTAGAGTTAATATTATACTTCTATTAAGTATAAAATAAGTTTTTGTGGTATCCACTAGTGTAAATACTTTAAATTAAAGATCAAATTTATGTATTACATTCTTATAGGGTTGAGGAGTGTATTTGTAAAAAATAATCAAAATCAGAGCTAAAATAACCGTTAAATTGTGATGTTTCTGTAGACATCGAAATTTCGGTAAATAAATGTTGACCGATAAATCAAAGTGTCAACGCTCATGTATTACATAAATCTTACACGTAGCGTGTGACTCAACGAAAATTGAAATGAGTTGGAAAAGTCATCAAATAGGACACGTGTCAACACCTGGCAGAAACGACTTATTTCATCTGGGATATTATATTCAAAATTAGGCCTTGGAAAATTCTATAAATACAAGCCCATTTCATTCATTTTGGGGAACCAAAATCATTAAGCAAGCTCTGAAGCTCTGAAACTCCGAAGCTCTCAAGCATCCAGGTTCCCGAAGAATCAAGAAAGCTCTCTTAGTTCTTCGTTCATCCTAAGATCAAGCCCCAACGGCCCTTTGGATCAACAATCATCCACCAATTCAAGATCAAGCCCCGACGGCCCCTTGAAGAAAGTGTTCTTCGTTCTTCGTTCATCGTTCTTCCAAGATCAAGCCCGACGGCCCTTGGATCAACAATCATCCACCTTCAAGCCCAAGCCTCAACGGCCTCTTGAAGAAAGCGTTCATCGTTCATCAACTGTTCATCCTCAAGGATCAAGCCCCAACGGCCCCTTTGGATCGACAACATCAACAAATCCGCTCATTCGCTGTTCATCAAGCCCAAGCCCCGACGGCCCTTGAAGAAAGCGTTCATCGTTCATCACTGTTCTTCGAGATCAAGCCCAAAAGCCCTCGAAGATCCGTTCAAGCCCAAAAGCTCTCGAAGATCCGTTCGTCACTGTTCTTCGAGTTCAAGCCCAAAAGCCCTCGGAAATCCGTTCATCACTGTTCTTCAAGATCAAGCCCAAAAGCCCTTGAAGATCCGTCAATCACCATTCTTCAAGATCAAGCTCAAAAGCCCTCGAAGATCCGTTCATCCTCGTTCATCCAAGATCAAGCCTCGACGGCCCTTGGATCAATCGCACATCCCACAAATCAACACCTTACGGAGATCGAATCAGAGGATCAAAATAGAGAGAGATTGTAACCCAAAATCATCAAAACACATAAATATTTGTTTGTGCGCGTTCGTTCTTGTCTCTTTCGTTTCAGGAATTTTCCGTGTTCACAAATTGGCACGCCCAGTGGGACAATCTCTACCTCTCATCTCTTTCTCCGTTCAAGGAATCCAAGCACACCTCAAAGTCAATGGCATCAAGCAAGGAACAAGCCGTTCTTGCAACCACTGAGGGAATGATCCTAAGCACTTCTGCCGCAAACGGACAATCCATTGGCGCCACGACCGCTCCTCAACATGCCACTTCAAAATTGGTGCCGCTAAAAGAGCAATGGGAGCATCCAAGGTGTGAGTATGTCATCAACCTGACCTCGCTGGGGGCACCGAAGCACGATGTTGGGGCACACAAGATGACATCCCAAAGCAGCCAACGACGTTCTTCATCAGCATCCTGGATGTCTAAAGGAAAGTCACGTCTATTGGTCGCACAAGTCATGACTATCGGCGTTATCTCCGTTGAAGAACAACTGGCTCAAATGAATGAAGCAATCGCAAGGCTAACCCGAATTGTGGAAGAAAAAGACTTGCAAATTGCAACACTCGTCAATCGACTAGAGGCGCAGGACGACGATAAACCCGACCCAGAGAATGATCCACTAAAGAGAAGAGATGACGAAGAAGATGAGCCTCAGGTGGAGAAAAACGATGTGAAGCCGAACCCAGACCAAGCAGCGGCACTCATGGGATCTCTTTCTATCCAGCAGCTGCAAGAGATGATCACCAACACCATCAAGGCACAGTACGAAGGGAGCTCATATACCTCCGGGTTGTACTCAAAGCCGTATTCAAAGAAGATCGACGCCTTAAGGATGCCGAGGGGTTATCAACCACCAAAGTTCATGCAATTTGATGGAAAGGGAAACCCGAAACAGCACGTTGCCCACTTCGTTGAAACTTGCAACAACGTAGGAACCGAAGGGGATTACCTCGCCAAGCAGTTTGTGCGCTCGCTTAAAGGAAACGCCTTTGAGTGGTACACGGATCTGGAGCCTGAGTCTATCAACAGTTGGGAGCAATTGGAGCGGGAATTCCTCAATCGCTTCTATAGCACCCGCCGCACTGTGAGCATGCTAGAGCTAACAAGCACAAAGCAGTGGAAGGACGAGCCAGTCATTGACTACATCAACAGATGGCGCACTCTAAGCCTCGACTGTAAAGACAGGCTCTCGGAAACCTCTTCAATCGAGATGTGCATCCAAGGCATGCAATGGGGTTTGCAATACATTCTTCAAGGCATTAAACCACGGACCTTCGAGGAATTGGCCACTCGCGCCCATGACATGGAGTTAAGCATCGCCCATCATGGGAAGAAAGAGTCGATCGCCGACTACAAGAACGACAAAGTTCTTGGGACAAAGGTGGAAAAGGCTGCATGGAAACCCACCAAGGAAGCGATGACGGTCAACACAGCTCCCGTCAAAATCTCCACACGAGGCAAGGCAATTCAAACCGAAGCTTTTCGTGATCAAGAGATGCGTAGACGCACTTTGAAGGAGCTTGAGGAGAAGATTTATCCATTCCCCGACTCTGATGTAGTTGCCATGCTGGATGACCTGTTGGACAAAAAGGTGATCAGTTTGCCTGAGTGCAGACGGCCGGAAGAGATGAATCGTACCGACAGTCTAAGGTACTGCAAATTCCACCGCTTCATCAGTCATCCGACAGAAAAATGTTTTGTGCTGAAAGATCTCATCATGAAGCTGGCTCAGAAAGGAATCATCGAGCTAGATCTTGACGATGTGGTGAAGTCAAACTATACCACCTTTACTTCTGGCTCTTCCGACTCAAAGTTTTCACCTCAACCACTGGGGGCATCCTCCAAGACAAGCAAAATTGAAGGATGGACTCAAGTCACTCCTAAGAAATTGCACAAGAAGCATACGTCTCCTCCACAAGTCCGCCAATCGGAAAGGGGGCAAAACAGCTCTTGTCAACCTTCAAAGCAACGCAAACGTGTTGAAGATGATGAAATTGCGACACAAAAATCGTCCATTACCATCACGATGCGCGACTTCTTGCCCGAAGACTTCTTCAATCACACGGTCAAAGCTCCTTGCTATGAAAATTGTGAGGAACGCCTCTCCCGGATTGCTTGACAAAATTCACAAATGCTCCTCGCCTGCACGAGCCTAAAACTGCATGGCACAACGCTCCTGGTCTGCACGAGCATAAAAGGCAACACCAACGCTCCTTGCCTGCACGAGCTGAAACTGCAACACGGCACCAAATGCTCATTGTCTGCACGAGTTGAAACTGCAAACGACACCAACACTCCTTGCCTGCATGAGTTAAAACTGCAAACGGCACAAAAAGAAAATACCAAAAATATCTATGTATTCGAACTACGTTTTGACTTGATCTCTTTCTTTGGAAGGGTACGTAGGCAGCTCGAGCATTCAATTTCGAGTTCAGTCATATCAACATAAAAAAATTAAAGTCTCATTGATGAAAGTCAATTTTATTACAAAAAAAAAAAAAGGGGGAAACATATATATATATGTCTCGGCCCAACACCAAGCTCCAGCATCAACAATGCCATTGGGCCAACAATGGTCCAGACAAGCCTAGCTGCCCCGAGCCCTCTGCTGAAAGCCCAAGCCGCGTCACTCTCTCTCCCTCTTCAACTCTCTCGATGTTTCTGAACTCGAAGCCGCCGCAACCTTCGAAATGGCTGCCGTGAGTTTTCAAGGTGACCACCCTTGGCGTCCTCCTTCCTTGCACCCATACCCAGCAACCTTTACATCACCATGGAAGTGAAGAACCCGTGGACGGGCCAGTCATCCTCGGAGGCCGTAAATTCAAGCTGCCGTGACAGCAACAACCATAGCCGTTGATCCAAGTCCAAAGCAACGGCCGCGATCTCCCCGATGCTGCAACCCGACGAGGAACGTTCTGAGATCGTCGACGACGTGGCGTCCGATTTCATCTTCGATCTTCCCGACGAGTGATTGGCCTGCATATTCCAGTCCATCAGGTCCGGCGACCGGAAACGTTACTCTCTGGTTTGCCGACGGTGGCTAAGGATCGAGGGACAGAACCGTCACCGTCTCTCCCTCAGCGCCCAATCAGATCTCATCCCTCTCACCTCCGACCGGGCCATGAGCATGCGCTTCTCACGTGACTGCGACGCCTGCGACGGTGACGGACAGTGCGAGTTCTGCTCCGTCGAGTTTCACCTCCGCCTCCATCCCCCCACCTGAATTCGCTCATCTCGTGCCTAAATCGGCATCGGACTCCATGACCCGATCTGACTTCCAGCCTTACCTCGCCTCCACCGGCGGCCAAGGCGAAGCCCTCGTCGCGTGCCTACGGGAAGTCCCGGCGCTCTATTACAAGGACTCCGCCCCGGAGGACGGTGCCACGTTCCGTTCGACGTGCCCATTCACAAACGTCCCCGAGAACCTGGTGTTGCAGGAGAAGCTATCACATTACTTGGACGTGGTGAAGCTTCACTTGGTGAAGGAGATCTCGCTACGTTCCAACTCCTTCTTTGACTCCCAGGGGCAGTTGCAGGATTTGAATGTCAAGATCGTCGAGGGATGCAGTCGGATTCAAGAGCTCAAGGATACAATTTTGCTCATGGATGTCGATTTGGTTGACTGCGCAAGGCAGATTCATGATCTAAATGAAACCAGGAGGAATTTGTTGGCTCTGCAGCAGAAGTTGAGGCTCATTTTATACGTCAATCCATTCGGCACTTAAACTCCTTGTTGCCTCTGCAGATTGTGCTGGAGCCTTGGACGTCACAGATGATTTACAGCATTTGCTGTATGGGGATGAGTTGACCGGTCTACATTGCTTTCATCACCTCCGGGATCGTGTAGCTGCTTATATTGAATCGATAAATAACATTCTTTCTGCAGAGTTTATGCGTGCTTCAATACACGATGCCGGAGATACAGATGTTATAATTATATCCAGAGTGAAAGCAAGGGCATCTAGTCTCATGAATGAAGAAGGAGAAGATGGTGAAATTAGATTGGATGATGAAGAAACCTCCAATTTTCAAGATCGTCTTCTCCTCTGCTGTGGTATCCGATTGATTTGTCGAAAATGTGGGGAAATAAGGAATTGTTTGTGGGATTGAGTGCAATGAGTAGGAATTCGTCTCAGACATGTTCTGTGTACTCTTGGAGCTTTGAGCAAAAGCATGTTCCTCACTGGATGCACTCGCAGCCGCTAGACCCCATGGCCGTTGGTAAGAACTCGAAGGCGGAGGCTTTGGAAAAGAAGAAGGATTGTACAAAAAGGGCTTTCGGAGCAATGGTTTTCGGTGTTGCTTGTGGAGCATTGGCATCGTTTGTTGGACTGTATCTGTGGACCGTCCTTGGCAATAGGCGTCCGGTGGTGCCGCAGAGGTGATGCTATTGGGCCACGACGAGGTGATGCTATTGGGCCACGACGACAAGTACCTGCCGGACAGCGGGATGCAGGTGACGATTGCGTTTAACCACTTCAGTATGGCGCTGGTGCAGCGTATGCCGCGGTGCAGACGCGGGTACATCCACGTGGTGAACAACAACTTCACGCGGTGGGAGATGTATGCTATCGGCGGTAGTGGTAACCCAACCATCAACAGCCAGGGGTACCACTACATTGCTCCTCAGGACCAGAACGCCAAGGAGGTGACAAAGTGCGTGGACACGAACGAGGGGGACTGGTCAGACTGGAATTGGAGGACGGAGCGAAACGGCAAGGACTTCCGCGACAACATCCAGGTCATCACCAAGCCGGCGATTCGGAGGCTGGCCAGAAGAGGCGGGGTGAAGAGAATCAGCGAGCTAATCTACGAGGAGACCAAAAGCTTCCTTAACATCTTCTTGGAGAACGTCATCCGTGACGCTGTGACATATACCGAGCACGCCCGCAGGAAGACAGTCACCATCATGGACGTCGTCCATGCTCTCATGACGCTGTTGTTCCGTCATCCTCCTTGCTCCGCTCTTCTCTTGCACCCTCATCCGTCTCTCGCCTCGCAGCTGCCACCAACTTCAAAGACCGCTGTCAAACGACTAGCCGGCCGAGAAGCTCTTCCTTAAACTCCAGCTCTCCGTCCGTCCTTGCTCCGCTCCCTGCAAATTCCCCAGCCCATCATCGAAATTTATACAAAAAAATAATAATAGAAAATGGAATGGTGGATCAAAGATGGGGTACAGCCCCATGGCAGATCAAAAGTTTCTGGTGGTGCATGGGCACCATGTGCAGAAAGAAAAAAAAAATTGTAAAAAAAAAAAATAATAATAATAATAATAATAATAATAAAAAAAAAAAAAAAATGATGGAACTTGGTGCATCCAGCACCAAAAGAAAAACAAGAAAAAAAAAAAAAAAACAAATGCATAGAGAGAAATAGAAGGTCCATTTTATTTATTTTTCAGGAAATTTTTACATAAATTTGCATTATACATACCTTAAAAAAAAAAAAAAAAAAAAAAAAATCAAATCAAATCAAATTTACAAGAGGGTATCTTCAAGGACGATCAGGTGCCGCCTTACCACTCGGCAGAGCTCCAGAAATTAGAGGCGCCGAAGGTTGACTATTTGAAGCCACACCACTCGACGGAACTCCAGGAAGAGGAGGCACCAAAGGTTGATCATTTGGAGCTTCATTACGCGGTACAGCCCCAGAAGACGAAGGCAAATGTTGTTGGAACAAACCCACAAACCTCCGATGATCAAGTAAAATCTGACCATCAGATTCCTGCATCTGGTCAATTTTCCTCTTCATGTTTGTGGCATAGTTGTGTGCGAGCTTGTGCAACTGTTTATTCTCATGCTTAAGCCCTCTAATCTCCTGTTTGAGACTCATCACTTCAGCCGCCAACGATTCAACTTGACGGGTTCGAGCAAATAGGCGTTGGGCCATGTTGGACACAGAACCCGCACACTGCACACTAAGAGCCAGGGACTCCTTAACAGCCAACTCATCAGACCGCCTGGAAAGTAGTCTGTTATCTTTGGGAGTGACAAGGTTCCGGGCCACCACCGCAGCGGTCATATCATTCTTCATCACCGAATCCCCAACGGTAAGAGGACCAGTGGGGGATATGAAGGATGGGCGCCATATGTTGTCTGGAGAAGGCGGGACTGCCTCTTCACCAAGATTCAAGTCAAAACGACGGTCGGAGGGTCCAGACATTTTCAAAGTGTTGAAGGAAGAAGAGATCGGACAAATCAAGATCTTAGAAGTACAAGAGGGGAGTTTTCACAAGCGAAAATTCAAGTGTGCTTTGAAACGAACTGCATGCCTCTATAAAAAATCAGCACTCGACGGGATTTCAGAGATCGAAGAGGCGAGCTCAGAATTCGAAGAGGCCATTCAAAAATCGAAGAGGCAAGCTCAGAAATCGGAAAAGCATCTTGCTTTTCCAGACGCGTCGGCACCCATCACATGCAAACTCAGCTTTGCGGAAATCACGGGTAATTTGTCGAAGCGCCGATCCCAGATATCGAAGAGGCGCCAGTCTTTTTCAGCCGCGTCAACACCTGTCACATGCACACTCAGCTTGGCGGAAATTACGGACAATTTGTCGAAGATTTCTGATAAAGAAGAAAGCACGTGAAGCCATATAGATCAATCACGCATTGGTTGCCAACACGAGTGAAAGAATAGTACCTCTACAGGTATCAAAGAACTTCCTATAATTGTCTACCTTCGCCTTCCATAGCAAGGCAGACATACAGAGTCTTTCTTCATGTCCAAAGATGCTTTCCCAACGAAGCCTCTCGAGTCATTCAGTGTTCCTTATTCCTTGGGGTACCTCTGCAAGCCAATGACTCCAAAGCAAAAGTATCTCATATCACCAGGGTAGAAAGCAAGAGTATCTCATATCATGCACTCTCCCTGTCATTTCCTTTGTCCTTGTTCCTACCTACAAAGACAAGGATAAAGAAAACAATATGCCGGAACTTCCACTCAAACTCGGGTAAGGAATCGACTGCTTGGAACCCTTCCCTGATTGCCTACCTAGCACTGCTCTCGAGTACTCGTCTCCCACTGCTGCTATACTTCCAAAGACACTACCACATCTGCCTGAAGAATAGATAAGGCAAGTGAAAATGATGCCTTGCAGCATGTGGAGACAATGTGCAAAAGGAACAAGCAGAGAAGAATGCGGTCTGCACAGTCAACTCAGCAGAAGGAGTCCGAGCTGAAGAACTCGAGAAGCTGCCACATCTGCCTGAAGAAACAAGCAGAGAAGAATGCAGCATGCACAGTCAACTCAGCAGAAAGAGTCTGAGATGAAAAACTCGAGAAGATGCCACATATGCCTGAGGAACAGATAAAGCAAGGGAAAATAATACATTGAAGCATGTGGAGACAAGTGCAACCAAGCACGTGCTGATTCATCCGCTACTTCGTTAAAATCAAAAGTATCTCATATCATCAGGGTGCAATCACTCTGGACGGTGGACTCGTTTTGACCTTCAAATTCTTGGGTCGACTTGCTAGGCGTTGTGAGCTGCACGTGTCGATCCACCACCCTTGAATCAAATCCTTAAAGGTCAAGTCACCAACCGGAAGAAGAGCCCATCAATCTTGAAGATCATACCGCTGACCAAACTGCTCAGGTGTGAATTAGAAAGATTGAACAAAGCAACAAGTCGTCACCTTCACCTCGTGCCTGCTTGCCATGTGTTCGAGTCAACCTTCAAGAATCAAGCCTTAACGGCCCTTGAAGAAGTTTCCAGCCAAATTCAACACCAAGCCTCGACGACCCTTGAGGAAATCACAAGTCCGATTCAAGATTAAGTGTCTACCACCCTTGAATCAAAACCTAGTTCAAGAATAAGCTGTGGAAAATCAACAATTGAAGGAATCCAGGAAATCCTTCAACCCAGTTCAAGATCAAAGCTGTGGAAGGTCAACAAGCGCAACAAAATACGTGTCGATTCACCCACTACCAAAGCCAAAGATCATCTACCACATGAAGCTCCTTGTGGTCCAATTTCAACCTTCAAGATCAAGCCTCGACGGCCCTTGAAGAAATTTCAAATAAAAGTTCAAGAACAAGCCTCAACGGCCCTTGAAGAAATTTCAAACGAAAGTTCAAGAACAAGCCTCAACGGCCCTTGAAGAAATCTCAAGCCCAATTCAAGATCAAGCCTCAACGGCCCTTGAAGAAATCTCCAGCCCAATTCAAGATTCAAGCCTCGACGGCCCTTGGATCGACATCTACAGTAAGGGACTTCAAAACGCATCTCCTACACGTGACAAGCACATGTATACGACGTGCCTTGAAGTGGGGGCATTTGTAGACATCGAAATTTCGGTAAATAAATGTTGACCGATAAATCAAAGTGTCAACGCTCATGTATTACATAAATCTTACACGTAGCGTGTGACTCAACGAAAATTGAAATGAGTTGGAAAAGTCATCAAATAGGACACGTGTCAACACCTGGCAGAAACGACTTATTTCATCTGGGATATTATATTCAAAATTAGGCCTTGGAAAATTCTATAAATACAAGCCCATTTCATTCATTTTGGGGAACCAAAATCATTAAGCAAGCTCTGAAGCTCTGAAACTCCGAAGCTCTCAAGCATCCAGGTTCCCGAAGAATCAAGAAAGCTCTCTTAGTTCTTCGTTCATCCTAAGATCAAGCCCCAACGGCCCTTTGGATCAACAATCATCCACCAATTCAAGATCAAGCCCCGACGGCCCCTTGAAGAAAGTGTTCTTCGTTCTTCGTTCATCGTTCTTCCAAGATCAAGCCCGACGGCCCTTGGATCAACAATCATCCACCTTCAAGCCCAAGCCTCAACGGCCTCTTGAAGAAAGCGTTCATCGTTCATCAACTGTTCATCCTCAAGGATCAAGCCCCAACGGCCCCTTTGGATCGACAACATCAACAAATCCGCTCATTCGCTGTTCATCAAGCCCAAGCCCCGACGGCCCTTGAAGAAAGCGTTCATCGTTCATCACTGTTCTTCGAGATCAAGCCCAAAAGCCCTCGAAGATCCGTTCAAGCCCAAAAGCTCTCGAAGATCCGTTCGTCACTGTTCTTCGAGTTCAAGCCCAAAAGCCCTCGGAAATCCGTTCATCACTGTTCTTCAAGATCAAGCCCAAAAGCCCTTGAAGATCCGTCAATCACCATTCTTCAAGATCAAGCTCAAAAGCCCTCGAAGATCCGTTCATCCTCGTTCATCCAAGATCAAGCCTCGACGGCCCTTGGATCAATCGCACATCCCACAAATCAACACCTTACGGAGATCGAATCAGAGGATCAAAATAGAGAGAGATTGTAACCCAAAATCATCAAAACACATAAATATTTGTTTGTGCGCGTTCGTTCTTGTCTCTTTCGTTTCAGGAATTTTCCGTGTTCACAGTTTCGTTTATAACCGTTAATAACTTTTGTTCCGTTACGTAATCTCTGAATGTTTGTTTTTTTACGATTTTTTACATATGCAATCTTGGAATGTGTACAAATAAGTTTGACGGTTGGATCGTTAAAAAAAGTTTCGTAGAATGCATATTGCGTCAAAATAGTAGATTAAACAAACACTTAAAGTTAATGTTATACTTCTATTAAGTATAAAAAAAGATTTTGTGGTATCCACTAGTGTAAATACTTCAAATTAAAGATCAAATTTAGTCATTACATTCTTATAGGGTCGAGGAGTGTATCTGTAAAAAATCATCAAAATCGGAGCTAAAATAACCGTTAAATTGTGATTTTTCGTTTATAACCGTTGAAAACTTTTGTTCCGTTACGTAATCTCTAAATGTTTGTTTTTTAGGATTTTTTACGTATGCGATCTCGGAATGTGTACAAATAAGTTTGACAGTTGGATCGTTGAAAAAAGTTTCGTATAATGCATATTGCGTCAAAACAGTAGATTAAACAAACACTTAGAGTTAATATTATACTTCTATCAAGTATAAAATAAGTTTTGTGGTATCCACTAGTGTAAATACTTTAAATTAAACATCAAATTTATTCATTACATTCTTATAGGGTCGAGGAGTGTATCTGTAAAAAATCATCAAAATCGGAGCTAAAATAACCGTTAAATTGTGATTTTTCGTTTATAACCGTCGATAACTTTTGTTCCGTTACGTAATCTCTTAATCTTTATTTTTTATGATTTTTTACGTATGCAATCTCGGAATGTGTACAAATAATTTTGATGGTTGGATCGTTGAAAAAAGTTTCGTAGAATGCATTTTGCGTCAAAACGGTAGATTAAACAAACACTTAGAGTTAATATTATACTTCTATTAAGTATAAAATAAGTTTTTGTGGTATCCACTAGTGTAAATACTTTAAATTAAAGATCAAATTTATTCATTACATTCTTATAGGGTCGAGAAGTGTATCTGTAAAAAATCATCAAAATCGGAGCTAAAAAAAACCTTAAATTGTGATTTTTTGTTTATAACCGTCGATAACTTTTGTTTCGTTACGTAATCTCTGAATGTTTGTTTTTTACGATTTTTTACGTATGAAATCTTGGAATGTGTACAAATATGTTTGACGGTTGGATCATTAAAAAAAGTTTCGTAGAATGCATATTGCGTTAAAACAGTAGATTAAACAAACGGTTAGAGTTAATATTATACTTCTATCTACTAGTGTAAATACTTTAAATTAAAGATCAAATTTATTCATTACATTCTCATAGGGTCGAGGAGTGTATCTGTAAAAAATCATCAAAATCGGAGCTAAAATAACCGTTAAATTGTGATTTTTCGTTTATAACCGTCGAAAACTTTTGTTCTGTTACGTAATCTCTGAATGTTTTTTTTTTACAATTTTTTATGTATGCGATCTCGAAATGTGTACAAATAAGTTTGACGGTTGGATCGTTGAAAAAAGTTTCGTAGAATGCATATTGCGTCAAAACAGTAGATTAAACAAACACTTAGAGTTAATATTATACTTCTATTAAGTATAAAATAAGTTTTTGTGGTATCTACTAGTGTAAATACTTTAAATTAAAGATCAAATTTATTCATTACATTCTTATAGGGTCGAGGAGTATATCTGTAAAAAATCATCAAAATCGGAGCTAAAATAACCGTTAAATTGTGATTTTTCGTTTATAACCGTCGATAACTTTTGTTCCGTTACGTAATCTCTGAATGTTTATTTTTTTTACAATTTTTTACGTATGCAATCTTGGAATGTGTACAAAATAGTTTGACGGTTGGATTGTTGAAAAAAGCTTGTCATTACGAGTGTTTATATATTTTTTCTATATTTTTTTACACTTCTACATTAATTAAAAAACTATTAAAGACTTTAGGTAAGTGAAAATATACTTAAAAAAAAATTGCGTTTTTATGTTTTGGATGTGATAATATGGAATGTATATACTTATTTTGTCATAGCCCGTCCCGGGATTTCTATATCGGGAATGTGAAATGACGGAAATGACCTTAACGTGACTAAGGTATGTGTGTGTGTGATATATTTTGGACTAAATGCACACATTTCATAAACTTTTGGAAATTATATTTATGTAGATTAAATTTTGGTTTGTGTTTTGTGTGGTAAGAAATAGATTTTGGATTGTGGTTGGACCACACACATACACCTCATCCCTCTCTCTTTCCCCCATGTCTCTCTCTCCTCCCCGTCGACTTCCTCTCTCTCTCACCCTCGAAGGTACGGACAAGGGCCAAGAACTCCAAAACTCCACGGATCAAAGATTGTGAGGGTACCATCGTGCTCGTGAGGACTATACGAACTCAACCACACCCATTTCAGGTAAGAAATCTTTCGATTTCACGTCGAAATCACAACTCCGATTTTGAACACTATTCATGCAAACGTAAAATGTTGTGTTTTAAGGAAATCTAAGCTCATAGGGAGTTTAAGGAGGTCACAAGGAGGCTCGGAGTGGTTCGTTGGAAGAAATTGGACGTCGGGATCGTGAAATTTGAAGTTGGCCGGTTTTCTTGGATTTTTCCCAACGAGATCCCGTAGGTTTTGAAGTTTGAAAGAGGTATAATGTTGTTCTACTCCTCTCCAGCTTTCTTTTGGTACAAATTTCGTAGAAATTGGATGAAAATCGAGTGAGAAATCGAACTTAGAAAATTTACCCAGTTTCCGGCGACGGCGACGGTCGCCGGAGCTGAAGGAAGAAGAAAGAGGAATATTCTGTTAAGTTAAACGGAATATTCTAACGGCGTTAAGTTATGCCGTTAAGTTTTATTAAAGGACAAACGGAATATTCCCCGAATATACCTGACGGCGTTAACTGACGCCGTCAGTGTGCAGTGCACGTGGCCGCGCGTGGGGGCGCGTCTGGCCGTGCGTGTGTCGGCGCGTGGGGGCGCGTGAACAGTCCAAAAATTATTTTAAAAATTTGGGGATGATCCTAAGGTTGTGTAGATCACTGTGGTATATTCATATCCCCAATTTGAGCACCGTATGAGAAGTTATTAAGAATTGTTGGTTAGGTGCTTTAAATAACGTTTTATAATTATTTCGCATATAGGTGAAAATGTGAATTGACGATCCGACCGTTGGATCGTCACCAAACTTTGATACGTTGTAATGTATAATATTTGAGGATTATAGGAACTTACGGATTGGGAATCCGAGTTGCGGATCTTCCGGAATTGGAGTTGTAAGTTCATAAAATAGAATGTTAACCGTCACTTGGTTTTGGAAATTGACGTAGATCCGACCGTTGGATGGTAATGAAATTTTAGGATGTGGTACTAGAGATATATTGTGGACCTCTGGAAGTTATGGATTTAAAATCTGAGTGGCAGATCTTCCGGATCGAACTACGTAGTGACGTATTTTATATAAGTTATATATTCTATCGATATGAATTCTGAGGTTGGATTTGATTATTGTTTTAGGCGCCGATCGTCATGACGCCTTGGCGTATTGTGCTAGGGAGTTGTAGGGCGAACTCTAGGTGAGTGGGCAGTTTTGATTTCGTATTACCTATATGCAACTGTTTTTCCCAGAAAATGTGTTTATATGAAAATTATGATTTAAATTGCCATGCATGCAAATGTTGAGATATTTGAATTGAGAATTGATGCATATATATGTGAATTGACGCGGTGGACGCACAAATGAGTTATTTTATATGAATTACATTGAAAGCTCATAACCTGCACTTAGGTGTTAGTGCTTATATTGTTATTCACCACACCGCACGCTCGCCTTGGATCCAAGTAGGTGGATGTCGTACAGACCATGTGAGGGTTCCGACATGCTAGTCGTATAGATCACCAGATGTGATTCCGACTAGTGGGTGACCTTAGTTATGCGCACTGATGATTGATAAGAGAAGCACTAGAGCGTATTTATACACCTTTCATCGTACAGACTACTATACGTAGTTCCGAGTGATGTGCAGTGTAGTGCCGTACAGGTCACAGTTGGTGACTCCGGTAGGGCCGTATAGGTCACTATGGTGACTCCGGCTGAGTGGGATGTTGAGCTTTAGAATCAGCCGTACAGGACCCTTGTAGGGTCTCCGGTTGATTTATTATTTCACCTGTTATATTGATGCATCCATATTCTGTTTTGACTTTATGGCATGGCATGATTTCTGGATTTTGATACAGATTGATGATTTGAGATATGAGGATTTTTTTTTGTTATATACTATTATGTTATTTTCTGGGAAAAGTATACAGGTTTTACAGAGAGGGGTTAGAATTATTTTTGGCGAAATGTTTTTGAAAAGCTTTGGTTTTACTAACCCACTCAATTTTGTTTTTCGCCCCTCCAGGTTCTAGTTAGCAGAGCTTTGGTGGCCACGAGGAACCTAACGGCGTTCTGACAGAATTCACAAAAGTAGGAGTCACCCTCGGGGGTTTCCATTTTAGTAATTGTATTTTACAAGCTTCCGAACTGTGTAAATGGTTACGTCACTCTCACGTGACGGCCAGCATGCCCTCCTTCGGGACGGGGTGTGTCATATTTAGTATTATGTTTTTCATTTGATTATTTATTGGTTTAAAATATATTTTCCTTAACGGGTAACGGGTCGGGTCATATTACCTGTTAATATTATCGGGTCGATTTCGGGTCGGGTCATTTTACCCGTTTATTTTAACGGGTGTTACACGACACGACCCGTTAAGATATTGGGTATGACACGAAAACGACACGAACACGGAAAACACGACACGAATGCCAAGTCTACATATGAGCATGAATTTTGGAGCTAAAATTTGGTGCCATGTTTTTGGGGATTTTCTGCCAAATCCAAAGGGTGGATTTTTGGGTTCTTGTTTGACTTGTTAAAAGTGTTTTAAGGTGACTTTTGGAACCCCTAAGTACCCTAGGATGCTAACCCCATTTTGAGAAGTGAAAATTTGAGTTTTATTGAGTGAAAATGTTCATGGAACTCTTATGGGTTTTCATGGATGTTCTTCATTGTTCTTGAGGTTCTTACCAAAAACAAAAAGTTTGATGTTTTGATTCAAAGTTTTGGTTAATTTCATAAAGTCTTTGTTTTGTGTTGGTTGGTGTGACTTATCTATCAACAAAAACATTTATTGAAATTTTGAAAGGTGATAGAAATGATGATGGGTGTGTAAGAAGTACTTCTCTTACATACACACCACTTGCATGGCTTTATTCACACCAACCTATTTCCACTTGCATGGCTTTATGACTTTGTTGAAAAAATTTCAAAATTTTGATGGTTTCACTCTCCAAAACCGGCCACCCTACAAGTGGAGTGTTTTTGGGGTTTTTATGCAATTACATAAAGTTTTGATACTTTTGTGTATTTTGTAGTTTGACCCAAAAGTTTACGTATTTACGTAAAGGCCCAAAATCATTAAAGGACAAATTGTTTTGTTCCTTTAATGAAGTTTTTAAATTTGTTGAAATTTTTGGGTTCTAGTTGTAATTACATGAAGTAGTGGATTTTTGTGTTTTTACAAAATGAGCTCAAAAGTTTAAGTTTTGCAACATAGCCCAAAAGGTTGAGGTTATTGCATTTTCGCCCAAATTAGGTTGAGAACAAAATGGTTTTGTCTCATTAAATGAGAATTGGATTTTCATTTCATTTAGCTCCATTTAAATCAATTCTATGGATACAAAAACCAAATGAAAATGCTGCATTCAAGTTTAATTAGTTAAAGCGTTAATTAATTAAAGAAAAGGTGATTATGAACCTAAGCCTACGATTATTGAGCTATGTGAAAGGCCGTTTCAAATTTGTTTGAACCATGGGAATGTGTAGATTAAATTTTGGTTGTAATTTGATTTGATCAAATGTTGTAAAAGAGCATAAGCTCTTCTTTACTTTAAAGTAATTTGTATTATTCAAATGTTGTAAAAGAGCATAAGCTCTTCTTTACTTTGAAGTACTCATTTTCTTGTTTTATTTGATATGCATGAAATTGGAGTAGCGGGTCCAACGCCCAATAAGACAACACGCCTTAATGTGATTAAACACCTAACTAAAATCAATCACCATCCCTAGACCGAGATTCAACACTAGGCTCGTGTTGGATCTAATCAAAGGTTCATAGTCATCCTAAGGCCCTAAGGCAACTATATAGTCCATCAATGAATGCAAACCTTATGTTAGTAGTACCATATACTCTTGCTTTAAAAACCATTTTACAAGCTTAGTGGGAGTATTATATACTACTAAGTCAATCACATGGACCAATAGTTGTAATAGGACCAAATTGTTTTAATAAGATTAAAATGTATATTTATATGTGATGAGACCTAAAACCCTCAACCAAACCATTATTAAGTTGATAAGCATGAGAATGCTTTGAACACTCTTTTGTGGCCTTCCACCGTGGTGGGCTCCAATCGTTTGTGACTCATACACTGGCTTCACCCTATAATGGGGAAGTTCAAAGTATGTGCTTACATCCAGGAGGAGTCCATAAACATATATGATGAAGTGAGTGTAGACTGTGACCAACATGATATAATTATGAGGTTGTGCTTGAACCCCTACATCAACTAGCATGGTGGGAATGACTTAACTAAGTGCAATGGTGCCAAAATGATATAATTCTGAGGCAATCATTCTCTAGAGGCCAAAACAGATGGGTAATTACAAAAGTTGTAAATGGCTAAGAGTTATCCTCTCATCATTATTGTTGGTAGCCAAAATGATATAATTCTGAGGTGGGCTTGGTAATGATGAGTCTCCCATACCCTACTAAGAGTTTCCTCCAAAACTCTCGAATTCCGATGAGGGATATGGAATTTGCCAAAAATAGTGGGTGGTGCTATTTGATTTAAAGACCCGAATCAAATGGCTTCAAATCAATCAATTTATATTCGTTATGTATTTGTTTACCAATATATTTGCAAACGCTATCCAAAACTTGACTAAGAAAAACCGAATGCTTTAGTTTCCGGACTTGGTACCACAATCCCAAAGATTGTCTTAAATGGATTGTTTATGTACCTAAGTAGTCTAATCCTCACTATCTTCCTATTGATAATGTATCATTGGAAGAACATGTTAGATAAGTCTATCATAAAAAGGACAACACTTTTGATGTCATAGTTCTTCACTTACAAATCGTTGTATGAAGAAATAAGAGTTGCTTTGAACAACCCTTAGCTAATGCAAACACTAGTGCTTGTTTCTTTGTTAAATGAACAAAGAAGTTGAGAAGAAAGCACAAGGGCATGGACACTTTATGTGCCATGATTCTTCACTTACAAATTGTTGTATGAAGAAATGAGAGTTGCCTTGAACAACTCTTGAAAGTTTGTAATTATGTTTAGAACATAATGGTTGGTTGACAAAAATAGTCCATCAACATGGACTTATGATGATTTTAAATCATTGAGTGTTGAAGTGTTAAACCACTTCTAGAAACGGAAAATTAGGCAAAGACTTCACCTTTGTGTCCCTATCCAAATGGTTCACTAAGTTTATTGTAAACTATATAGTGAACAATAACCACACACTCTCCAAATCGTTTGATGTGTATAACACAATTGAAATAAGTTTCAAGAGAGATAGTGGGAGTTTAGGCACCATGACTATTGTAGTCAAAGGAGAAGTCAAATGAAAAAAGCGAAATAAACTCCAAGGGAACAAACTTTCTTTATGAAAGGATGGACATTGGAAGGGGTATTTGCAAGAAATGTCTTGCAAATGTCAAGAACCCACCTTTCGAAGGTGTTGTAAATTGTTCTTGAAAAGTTCAAAACAGTTGGTTCTTCTACTTGAATGCATGATTCAGTATTAGTAACTATGTTTTACAATCGTTGTAAAAATGTGGCTAATAAGAAGTAGAAGATTAATGAGAGAAGAGAAAGTACTTCACATTCGGAACGTGAATCAAATGTAGATCTCTGCGAAAGCAGATGGTACTTACTTTCTCATATGAACTACCAAAGAAATTGGAAAAACCAAAGATTGTCTTTACATTCCAATTTTAAGGAACTTAATTCCATCACTATAAGGGATGGATGAATGTTTTGTTTGACAAAACATTGTTCTTTATTAATGAATGATTAGATTATTGTAATCTAATTGATTGTCTCTATAGTAGAGATGATATGGTAGTGTTAACTGTTTAGAATATAACGATGCTTAAAACCCAAAAGGTTGCAAGGTAGTGACTAATCCCAACTGAGTTGTGATACCTCTAAAACATAAATTACGAGTTGGGCATAGATGGATGCTTTGGATCGTTAGATCCGGATCCAATACCTTCTTATTAAAATTGTATAGAGGCGAAATGTTCGAATCTTTATTCTTTTGGAAAGGAAGAAAGAATCACAAAGTTGTTGAGGTTAATTCACTTAGATGTTAGTGGCACTTGTCCACAACATAAAACTACTCATGTTGTATGACATTCACCGAAGATCACTCTCGGTTGGACTATAGTTTATTTTGAATAAACACAAGTCCGAATACTTTGCAAAAGGTTTCAAAGAATTCAAGAAATGTAAGTTGATGAGTAAGATGTCTAAAGTATTTACCTCCTTAGTTTTGATCCAAGGAAAGGTAACACTTTAGAACAGTTTTCTTGAAAGATATCAAGGAAAGAAGCATCATAAGATAATGGATTTCTCCATTAAGAGAAGAACGAACTTGAATAAGATTTAGTTCGTTGGATATTATCAATTACCCATATATAGGATATATACTTCTAAGACAATATAATTGTCAATTAGAAGATCTTCCAAAATTTTCATGACTCCATAGGATGTAGTTGGAAAGAAAGACAAATCTTAATCATGTTAAGATTTGGGGTTGTGTGCTAATAAGCAATATTTGTTTAAAGAATTATCTTGTGGGTATCCTTATATTAACATTTGGATATCACTTCTATAAACCAACTAACAAATGTTGTTTATTGGGTAGTTCATTGTAATCCTACACTAGGATTTGCCTAAGATAGCGCAAATGAACAAGAGATAGAACTCAAAGAATGGGTTCTTTGAGAGACAAGATGATAATCAACAAATATAACAACCTAGTTCCTACACCACAAGCTCCAAGGTAGTCGAGAATGATTTATAAACTGTCTCAGTTGAATGGTTTGAACTTTATGACTATGTCATAGAGTTACACCTCTTAATTCGAAAGAAATAAGAATGAAAATCCTTATGACTACATTGAGTGTATATACGACATATACTCAAGGAAATGGTAAAGTACCATTTGACCCGAAATAATGAAACCTCCATAGCTAATTGGTAGCTTAAGGTGACTACAATTAAAGAGATTGGTTGACTTGGAAGAAACCATCTTTGATGTAGTCTTGGTTTCAATTAATTCGAAGATTGCTAGCTACAACTAAATGGTGATTCAATGTTTGGACATAATATGGGTTTCCGAAACCATTATTAAGATAGTCTTGATAATATATGTCTAAAACTATGAATCACAAGACATGTAAGTTGTAGAGATCCAACCATCATGGATCTTAGCAAGCTAGTGGGAGTTATAAGCGTCTTATGAGAGAAAGATCAAACCAATTGATTTCTCATAAAGATGTAAATTAATCTTTTGTTTACTAAGTTTACAAAAGATTAGTGGGAGTTAATCATATTCCTAAAATTGAATATATATGATATATTAATTTTGGAAATGAAAAGAATACTTCTTCGTTAAAGTTATGACTTTAAACATTCTATAACGATAGAATGTATATGGGAGATATAGTCTAAATACATGGGATAGAAATCTATAATGATATATTTCAAGATATAATTGGATTATATCAATCCCTATAATAGACAAAAGATGCTAGGAAGTTTCTCATACGATGATAAACTTCAATTAGAAGGACGACTCTAGTGAGACTAGCAAGTTGCCCTTCTCAAAGGGAACGTACCCTCTGACTCCCAAAGAAATAATGCGTAAATAGAATCCTTTATGTATACGTAGAAAGGTGATTTATGTATTTCATATTGTATGAAAACATTGATATGAGTTGTACCTAGAAAGGTACAAGACGATATCAGTGCAAGCCCAGGATTAGAACCATGGCAACTGTCAAGTGAGTCCTTGAGTATTTAAGAAATACTAAAGGATAGATTCCTCAAAGAATGAGAGTAACGAAATGGAAGTGTAAATGTATTAGATTATGAATCTAATCCATCATTGGACGTTTCTTCATTATGAATGAAGAGATAATCAGATATCTCTTTATTATGACTAAAAGAGATATTTGGATGGAAACATTAAAAGTAATGACTTTAGTGTGTTCCATTGTGAATGCAAAATATATTGCCATATATAAGCTTACAACAATGTTGTTTGGATGGGAAAGTTCATTTATGAACTCTCTATTCGGTTCCAACCAGAAAGTGTCTCTAGTGTACAGACACTACGACACTAATGGGGCGATAGCTCAAGCCAGGGAATCAAGGTCTCATCACGATCCGAACTCAAATGAGAGACTGAACCACATGATTGAGAATCATGTATAATGGTGACGTCGTTATTCTCAAGGTTGCTTCTATGGATAACATATAGATATCCATTGTCTAGGACTACTACTCAGCCATTTTTTGAAATGACTCCAGAAAAGGTATCATCACTATGACCAAGCTGATTGGCTCTAGTGCAAGTGGGAGATTGTTGGAAATGTGCCCTAAACCCAATCATATGATGATACTTTACGGACATTTCACATGTTAAACTAATCTAGTTTAATATCAAGGGCATAGATTATTGTTTTAAGCCGTCTCATATAAATGTTATATGCTTAAACGATAAGTCCAAGGAATATGTAATTAGGAGAATGTAATTTAAACAAGTTAGATTTATGAGACCATTCTCTTTCGTATACATATCCTAAACGTTCCTGATCATAGGATTGCCAATTGGACATTGACAGTCCATTAAGTGTGTCTTCTCTCATGGAGAGTGACTGGTCTCGAGTCATTGGTGTGATTAACACCAAGACAAGTACGTAGGTGCTCAATAAGGAATGAGTTCACTGAACACAATCAACGAAGAGTTCTCATACTCATGTCACATGAGAACTCATGGTTGGGATAATGCAAAGTAGTCCTTTGACCTGAGGCATCATAGTTGTCTTGTGTTTAGGTCCTTGATCTTTGATTATGTCAAAGTCACTCCATTCGCGGGTGTCCACGGAATAGTTGGGGTTAAGCCACTTAGCCATGGAGGCAAGTGAATGCGCAACAAGGGATCTCTAACCTTCAAACCGTTTGAGGGAGAATACTCTATGGTATGATTAAGAATCTCTGGCCAGAGTATGAATAAGATTTAGGAAGTCATTCCAAATCACATTCAAGGTAATCATATAAGTAAATGAATCACATTGGATAGTAGACATGAATAAACTATCAAACCAAACAATGTGGTCAAGAGTATTGTATTAGAGAAAGACCGTATTGCATTGTAATCCTAAACTGAATAGGTTCTCCACCTCTTCTGATTAGCTTGGGCAACCATGACATACTGCTAGGTGTCACTCATGGTTTGTGGAAGCCCTAAACGTGTATAATCACTAAAGGGAGAATTGAAAGTAAGTTTCAATTCACAATCGATTTGAAAGAGTTCTAATCGCCCACTGCCTCGCTAAAAGGAACCTAATGGATAGTACACCATGTAAGGTAGAGATTGAAGAAACAATGGAGATGAGTAAGGATAATTAAATGGTTTAATTATGTATTTATGGCAAGGATTAATTAATATGTTAATTAATCAAACGAATAAAGTTCATTAAAAGACCACGGGTTAGTTTTGGGCCTCAAGGCCCAATAGGCTTCGAACGTCAAGCCCATTGACTTAAGTTGTATGACAACTTAATGACAAATAATTCACAAAGGCCTAAAAAGGCCAATGAAACCCTATGGCCGGCCATATTGATAAAGGAGTGGATTTTGGACTTAATTACAAGTTTGCCACTCCAATGAATGTAGGTATAAATATGACTTTATAGCCAAAATTCATTTAGGGTTTTCTTTTGGAGAAAAGATGAGAACACAAGCTCTCTTTTCTCTCTAAGAGGCCGGCCACCCTAGAGGAATTTAGCTAGCAATCTTACTTCCTCTAGGTCACTCATTTCTTCATCAATCTTTCCTTGGTATGGAGACTTAGAGGTTCTTAATTTTGAGAACTTGGAGAAACCAATTCTTACATCCAAATCCATGGAGATAAGAAGCAAGGAATGAAGGCCCTATCTCTTGGGTGATTATCCTTTGCTTATGCAAAGAGGAATCAACAAAGGTATAAATTTCTTAACTCACTTTGTTTTGAGTTGAGTCTTGGTTCACCTAACTACTAGGCTTTGAATTTCATGGGTAATGTTTTGTTTTGAGTGCATGCAAGCATGATTCTGCCTTTAATTGTTAATTGCATGCTATATAGATGTTGCTTAAATGAACATGTTTTTCACAAAATTTCCTTCACGGAGGTTGATCATTTGGAGCTTCATTACGCGGTACAGCCCCAGAAGACGAAGGCAATAAATGCCTTTGGAACAAACCCACAAACCTCTGATGATCAAGTAAAATCTGACCATCAGATTCCTTCATCTGGTCAAGCTTCCTCTTCATGTTTGTAGCATAGTCATGTGCGAGCTTGTGCAATTGTTTATTCTCATGCTTGAGCCCTTTAATCTCTTGCTTGAGACTCATCACTTCAGCCGCCAATGATTCAACTTGGCGGGTTCGAGCAAATAAGCATTGGGCCATATTCGACATAGAACCTGCACACTGAACACTGAGAGCCAGAGAATCCTTAACAGCCAACTCATCAGACCATTTGGAAAGAAGTCTGTTATCTTTGGCATTGAGAATGTTCTTGGCCACCACCGCAGCGATCATATCATTCTTCATCACAGAATCCCCAACGGTAAGAGAACCAGTAGGGGATAAGAAGGATGGGCGCCATATGTTGTCTGGAGAAGGCGTGACTGCCTCTTCACCAAGGTTCAAGTCAAAACGATAATCGGAAGGGCCAGACATTTTCAAAGGTGTTAAAGAGAGAAGAGGTCGGATAAATCAAGATCTTAGAAGTGCAAGAAGGGAGCTTCTACTGGTGGAGATTCAAGTGTGCTTTGGAACTTAATGCCAGCCTGTATAAAAATCTGCACACGATGAAGCTTCAGAAATCGAAGAGGCACCTGCTCAGAAATCGAAGAGGCGTTTGCTTTCTCAAAAGCTGGGCTGCTTAGAGACCACAAGGGCCAATCTTAGAGATCGAAGAAGCGTTTGCTTTCTCAAAAGCTGGGCTGCTCAAAGACCACGAGGGCCGATCTCAAAAATCGAAAAGGCGCTTGCTTTCTCAAAAGCTAGGCTGCTCAGAGACCACCAGGGCCGATCTCAGAAATCAAAGAGGCACCTGCTTTCTCAGCCTTGTCAGCACCTGTCACATGCACACTCAGCTTTGCGGAAATTACGGGCAATCTGTCGAAGATTTCAGGTGAAGTAGAAAGCACGTGAATCTTACTGTTCAATCATCCACTTTCCACACGCAACATAGCTCACGGGTACCACAGATAACTTTGCCAAAGATCTCTGATAAAGTTTAGACACGTGAAGCTTGCAGCTCCCACTAAATCGCTATGACTAAGAAAGGTAAAAGAATAGCAAAGAAACAGCACTAACAAAGTTTAGACACATAAATTTTGAAGGTTTAGCTACCATATTGATGCGTAAATTTACTTGACACACAAATTAAACCCTCTTTTTGACAATTGTAGTATAGATGTAAGTAGGGTATCGTTCTAGGCCGGGGATTAGGAGGGATTGCTAATCTATTCTAAATTAATTTAAAAATATTAAATAAGACTCAAGGACACAAAACTAGGCTAAAAACTCTAATAACTCGAAACACACTTAAAATGACTCAAAATAATGAAAACAATTAAATTAAACACTAGGAACTGAAATGGATGGAAATTAAATTAAAAGACTAACAATAAAGAAAACTAAATAAATAATATAATTTAATAATGGATGGGTGTTTGGTTTTGACTAGAAGTAAATTAAACTTAATTAAATTACAGAATTGACAAAAACATGAAATTAAGGTAAAATGATAAATGACGGACTAGCTAGAGGGTTTTTCTCCACACATGACACATATGCAACCTAAATTGATTTTCAATTGTTCTTTCAATAAGTTGTGAATCTCAACACTTCAGATTAACCGTGAACAGCACTTTTTTAATCTTCAAGTTTTCCTTAAGTTATTGAATTGGACGGGAAAACGCATACAACAATTCAAAACATTCTTCAAAAGTCCCATACGTGAAAAGCACAATAGAGATACAATCAAAGATCATTAGACTTTTTGAAAACTATAAGCATTGACGAGGCATTCGTAACTATGAAAAGCATGATACTCTTGCCAAGAATTCACTTAACACGATTGTGGATAACAACCTTCACTACTTGTGAATATAAATTCATAACGATTAGGTGAAATTCACTTATATTCTAGCATCAAATTCATGCATGTAAATTAAGCGTGCACTCTCAACCAACATACACAAATCAGGTTTTATACGAACGGATAAGTAAATTGAAATCACAACTTATGAAATCACAACCGAAGGTAATCAATTCATATTACAAATATATTCATGGCTTTGAATTAACCTCTAGCCAAGATAAATTTAATTACACATTATTAAAACAGAAATAAAATAGAAGTTTGGAAAGTTTAAACCGAGAGAGAGAACAGCTTGCAGCTTTCTTCACTCCCTGACTTCCCTCTCCCTGCGTTTCTGCGCTGGCAAGCCTCTGTGCTTTTTCTGCTGTCCCGTCCTCTGTCCCCTGCACGCTGCCAGTCTCTTCTCTCCCCCACTCTTCCTGCGCCTCTCCCCTTCTCTCTGCCTATCTCCCTTGCTTGCCTCACGTCTTTTTCCGCTGCTCCTTCCTTTCTTTTTTTTAATATTTTTTTCTTTTCTTTGACGCTGCTCAAGCAGCTCTTTTCTTCTCCCCGCTATCCCCCTTGCGTCTCTTGGATTCCCTTTTCCGTCCCCCGTGTGGACTCCTCTTATTCTTCTTTTAATTTTTTTTATTCCTTCTTTTCTTTTTTTATTCCTTTCTTTTCTTTTTTTATTCCTTTCTTTTCTTCTTCTCCATCCGATCCTTTCTTTTCTTCTACAAAACAAAACCATCATGATGATGTTTCAAACATCATCATGACTTATCATTATTATATATTTTTTTTAATTTAATTTAAAAGCTGATCTACACAGACAGTTTTGACGAATTTATTACATAAAATTTCACTTGTTCTATTTTTATTTTCTTTGCATAACAAATCCTATAAACACAAAAATAACGTAAATAGCTCAAAAATATAAGGAACTAACTAAGAAAAGACGAGTGAATTCGAAGTAAAAATATATATAAATATGATCCGATCAAATACCCCCACACTTAACTTTTGCTAGTCCTCGAGCAAAACAAAGAAAACATGAAAAAGTAATAACATGAAAAACATTAGCTTCCCTCTATGTGACCCTCATAGAATTTCATTCAAGAAAACAAATCATCAAGAACCATAGCTAGCATCAAGGAACTAATCCAAGTTCATCTTCCTTATTCAAATATTAGCAGTAATCTTTGAATCATCCTTGAAGTGTAGTGTGTGAGATAGCCATGCTAATGCAATTTCAAGTTTTTATTTTTAAAATCATCATATGCAAACTAGTAACCTTCTCACGGGATATACACTCAATCACATATGTGTTTAGTTTTAGTGTGTTTCGCTCAAAGAAACAAATGTGAAATTTCTACCATAAGCTTGCATAAAGATCACTTCTCCACAGTCATAATTGCAAAACTTAAATCAAGAGGACTTTTATTGGATGTAATGAGGCTTAGGGATAGGGTTATTGAAACGAAAGAATAGGAAACACAAATTCCAAGCTACATTGCAAGCAATTTTTCTCTTTAGATTTATAAGAACTCAAGCTCTCCAACAATTCTTCTAGCACCTCCAACCATACCCTTAAACTGAAACTTGAACAACTTTTTATTTTCTTTGTGTACAATTTTTCTTTTTCTTTTTCTTTTCTTCTCTTTTTTTCCCTTTTTTTTTTTTTTTTTTTATACAAACATGAAATACCCCCACACTTATTCTTTTGCCAAACACCTTCAAAGTACTTCACAAACGTTTCTCATAAGACAATTTCGCATTGCTCGCTTGGAAAGGGTAAGGAAAAATGTTTCAGGTATAAGGGTAGACATATCTGGTGATAAGAAATAAAAGGCTCAACATACACGGCTCAAATTGGCAATCTAATGATATCATTTTTCTTTGGGAAACATGGTTATTTGGGCCATGGTGGTAAACCTAATGCCTCTATCATTTCCAAGTTCATGCAATCAATGACAAACATTTCGAAAGATCGTTACGCAAGTTCTAGAGATGTATCTCACATAAGTTCATCACACATGAAAGAATAGGAGTGTATGAAAAATGCACACACTTTCAATCGGCTCAAAAACTCACATAGGATGTATATGGTCACTAAATTCACATATGAAGCTTTAAGTCATACTTTAGTTTCACATCAACAAGGCTATGTGCATTTGGTTTTTCAAAGATGATCAAACATGTACAAAACTAACAAGAGAATTAGGAATTTCATAAAACACATGTTAACTAAGTTCTTGATAATCGTGATTCAAATTTGATCTAATTATATCATTGGGTCGGGAAACTAACAAAAATCTAATTCAAAACAATAAGGGAAACAAGACAATATTTTTGGATTTTTAAATTTTCCGAAATTTTTTTTAATTTTTTTTTTTTAAAGAAAACAAAACTAATTAAGAACACAAAAAAAAACAACAACACAGAGACAAATGAAATTCTGGAGATTTCTACCCCCACACTTAAACTTGACATTGTCCCCAATGTCAGAAAACACTATAATGCAAAAATAAATAAAATAAACAAAATAATAAAAAAAAAAATAAAGCAATTGGACTGAAAACTTCCCTAATTTGCAGTAAAATCAAGCGATGACCCCCAAGCTAAAATTCTGCAATCAACTTCAAGGGTGGAAATAACCAAAAGTTCCTGCAAAGAAAAGAAATAATTCAGTTAAGTACGCAAGAAAATTAATTAAAAAAAAATTGCAAACGAAAAATTGAAAATTACGATAAAAGATAATGAATAAAACTAATAAGTAATCATTGGTCGTGCTTGTTGACTTTCCACAGCTTTCCTCTTGAACAGGGTGACACTTAGCTTTTCACTTGCAAGTGATGATTTTATGATATTGTACGGCGAAGCTTTGCTCTTTGGTTATGTTGCAGTTCCTTATTTGTTCTCCAAGCAGATGTGGCAGCTTCTCTAGTTCCTCAGTTCGGACTCCTTCCGCTGGGATGATTGTGCAAGCTGCATTCTTCTCTGCTTGTTTCTTCTGCACAACGGGCAGGCACGAGGGAAAGGTGTTGGTCCTTATTTCTTTCTTCAATCTTTCCAAGTGCCCACCTCTTGCTTTCTTTCTCCTTGTCCCTAGCTGAATTGTCTCCACATGCTTCGAGGTATCATTTTCACTTCCCTTACTGTCCCCCAGGCAGATGTGGTAGACGAAGAGAAAGCATAAAATGATGAAGATGAGTACTCGAGAGCAAGGCTAGGTAAGCAATCAGGAAGGGGTTCCAGGCAGTTGGCTCCAGATCGGAAGATTGATACCAAATGCTGGCTGATTGCTCTCTTTCTCCTTGTCGGAAAACAAAGACAAGGAGAAGGACATGGAGAAAGCATGATATGAGATACTCTTGCTTTCAACCTTTATGATATGAAATACTTTTGCTTTGAATGGGTTGTTCGCAGGAGTATCCCAAGGAATGAGGAACACAGAGTGACTCGAGAGGATTCTTTGGGAATGCATTTTCGGAGATGAAGAGGTGTTGAGAGGGTGTGCTGAGAGAGTGTGCTTTTGCTGTGGAAGGCGAAGGTAGAAACTTATAGGACTTGTCTTCACAACCGGAACTGTTCTCTCACTTAGTGTCGGCAGCCGGTGGATGGGTGAAGAATACAAATTACGCGCTTTCTGACAAAGCTGCCCGTAATTTCCGCAAAGCTGCCAGTTGCATGTGACAAGTGCTGACTAGGCTGAGAGAGACAGATGGTTGGAATCGGCACTTCGACAGACTGCCCGTGATTTTCGCAGAGCTGAGTTTGCGTGTGACGGGTGACAACACGTCTGGACGAATTGATCTTGCGAAATCCGGGGTTCGGCTCGTGGTTTCTGAGCAAGCCCAACTTTTAAGAAATGAACGCCTTTTTTGAGAAAAGAATCCGGCTTTTGAGAACGGAAACTCCTCTTTTGAGAAAAGAATCCGGCTTTTGAGAAAGGAGCCCCGACTCTTCGATTTGCGAGAGGACGCTTCTCTGAGGAGCGCCTCTTTGATTTCTTCTTTTTATAGAGGCGTTAATTTTGTTCCACAACACACTTGAGTACCCTCCTGTAAACACTCCCTTCTTGCACTTGTTTAATCTTGATCATTCCGACTCTCTTCTTTCTTTACCACCTCTGAAAAATGTCTGGCCCTTCTGATCGTCGTTTTGACTTGAACATTGGTGAAGAGGCAGCTCCGCCTTCACCAGACAACATATGGCGGCCATCCTTCATATCCCCTACCGGTCCCCTTACCGTGGGGGATTCGGTGATAAAAAATGATATGACAGCTGCGGTGGTGGCCCGGAACCTTGTCACCCCAAGAGATAACAGACTGCTCGCTAGACGGTCTGATGAATTGGCGGTTAAGGAGTCTCTGGCTCTTAGCGTGCAGTGTGCGGGTTCCGTATCCAACATGGCCCAACGCCTATATGCCCGAACCCGTCACGTTGAATCCTTGGTGGCTGAAATACAGAGTCTTAAGCAAGAGATTAAAGGGCTCAAGCATGAGAATAAGGAATTGCACAAGCTCGCACACAGCTATGCTACCAACATGAAGAGGAAGATTGACCAGATGCAGGACACCGATGGTCAAATTTTACTTGATCATCGGAGGTTTGTGGGTTTGTTCCAACCGCATCTGCCTTCGTCTTCTGGAGCGGCACCGCGTAGTGAAGCTCCAACTGATCAACCTCTGCCGCCTCCTCCTTCTGTGGCCCCGCCGACTGCTGAAGCCCCGCCTACTACTGAAGCACCACCCGACCAATGAATACTATTAGTTTACATCATTGTAAAATATTTGTACTTTTTTTTATTTTTTTTATTATTATTATTTTTTTTTTTTTTTTTTAAATTTTTTTTTTTTTATTTTTTTTAATTTTTTTTTTGTAATTTTTTTTTAATTTTTTTTTTTATCATTAATTTTAAATTTTATCTTTTTTTTTTTTTTTTTATATATGTAAATATATGTAAATTAATGTAAAGAGACTTTGGTTAACCTTCCCCCACACTTAAACTAAATAACACAAACTCACAGAAATCAAACAAATAACACAACTAACTAAACAAGACAAAATGAAAGCATTAAAGATAAGGGTGTAAAAATGCAAATCTGATTGGGTTAGCGATTCCAAAGTCTCCCTTCGTTGAATGCTTGGGTTGCCTCCCAAGAAGCGCTTGATTTAACGTCTTTAGCCGGACGCATCTTTCCTTTAAATTTCCCTCGGCTCCATTTGAACCTAAAATCAAAGAAAGAAAAATAAATCAAATATCAAAAGTAAAATACACAAACACCAATATAAACATAACAAAAACAAAAATAAAAGGATTAGCAAAGTTACTAATCCCCGGCAACGGCGCCAAAATTTGATGCGTAAATTTACTTGACACACAAATTAAACCCTCTTTTTGACAATTGTAGTATAGATGTAAGTAGGGTATCGTTCTAGGCCGGGGATTAGGAGGGATTGCTAATCTATTCTAAATTAATTTAAAAATATTAAATAAGACTCAAGGACACAAAACTAGGCTAAAAACTCTAATAACTCGAAACACACTTAAAATGACTCAAAATAATGAAAACAATTAAATTAAACACTAGGAACTGAAATGGATGGAAATTAAATTAAAAGCCTAACAATAAAGAAAACTAAATAAATAATATAATTTAATAATGGATGGGTGTTTGGTTTTGACTAGAAGTAAATTAAACTTAATTAAATTACAGAATTGACAAAAACATGAAATTAAGGTAAAATGATAAATGACGGACTAGCTAGAGGGTTTTTCTCCACACATGACACATATGCAACCTAAATTGATTTTCAATTGTTCTTTCAATAAGTTGTGAATCTCAACACTTCAGATTAACCGTGAACAACACTTTTTTAATCTTCAAGTTTTCCTTAAGTTATTGAATTGGACGGGAAAACGCATACAACAATTCAAAACATTCTTCAAAAGTCCCATACGTGAAAAGCACAATAGAGATACAATCAAAGATCATTAGACTTTGTGAAAACTATAAGCATTGACGAGGCATTCGTAACTATGAAAAGCATGATACTCTTGCCAAGAATTCACTTAACACGATTGTGGATAACAACCTTCACTACTTGTGAATATAAATTCATAACGATTAGGTGAAATTCACTTATATTCTAGCATCAAATTCATGCATGTAAATTAAGCGTGCACTCTCAACCAACATACACAAATCAGGTTTTATACGAACGGATAAGTAAATTGAAATCACAACTTATGAAATCACAACCGAAGGTAATCAATTCATATTACAAATATATTCATGGCTTTGAATTAACCTCTAGCCAAGATAAATTTAATTACACATTATTAAAACAGAAATAAAATAGAAGTTTGGAAAGTTTAAACCGAGAGAGAGAACAGCTTGCAGCTTTCTTCACTCCCTGACTTCCCTCTCCCTGCGTTTCTGCGCTGGCAAGCCTCTGTGCTTTTTCTGCTGTCCCGTCCTCTGTCCCCTGCACGCTGCCAGTCTCTTCTCTCCCCCACTCTTCCTGCGCCTCTCCCCTTCTCTCTGCCTATCTCCCTTGCTTGCCTCACGTCTTTTTCCGCTGCTCCTTCCTTTCTTTTTTTTAATATTTTTTTCTTTTCTTTGACGCTGCTCAAGCAGCTCTTTTCTTCTCCCCGCTATCCCCCTTGCGTCTCTTGGATTCCCTTTTCCGTCCCCCGTGTGGACTCCTCTTATTCTTCTTTTAATTTTTTTTATTCCTTCTTTTCTTTTTTTATTCCTTTCTTTTCTTTTTTTATTCCTTTCTTTTCTTCTTCTCCATCCGATCCTTTCTTTTCTTCTACAAAACAAAACCATCATGATGATGTTTCAAACATCATCATGACTTATCATTATTATATATTTTTTTTAATTTAATTTAAAAGCTGATCTACACAGACAGTTTTGACGAATTTATTACATAAAATTTCACTTGTTCTATTTTTATTTTCTTTGCATAACAAATCCTATAAACACAAAAATAACGTAAATAGCTCAAAAATATAAGGAACTAACTAAGAAAAGACGAGTGAATTCGAAGTAAAAATATATATAAATATGATCCGATCACATATTATTACCCACAAGGGTAAAGGAACAGCACCACTGCTGGATAATTGGAAAGTCCCTGTGTGTCAACCTCTGTGCTCCGTGGCAAGGTAGACTAGCAAAAATGCCCAACCTTTACTCACATTCGAGAAAACACTCCCAACAAGATTTCTTGCTCCAAAATCGAAGAGGCACCGCCCTCCGAATCTCGAGAGCCAGACTCCCAACAGGATTACTTTCTTAAAAATCAAAGAGGCACCGTTCTCCGAATCTCGAGAGCCAGATCCCCGATAGGATCGCTTGTTCGAAAACCGAAGAGGCATCGCTTTCTCAACTTCGAGAGCCAGATCTCCTTGGATAAAGCTTGTCTGTAATCTTCACACGCAACATCAGCTTTCCAGATACCACAGACCACTTTTTCAAAGTGCTCTGACAGAGTTAAAACACATGAAGCTGACAGCTCCCACTACAGTGCTATGACGAAGAAGGGTAAAGGAATAGCATTACTACTTGTTGTTCGGGAGACTCCTATATATGTTGACCTCCATCATCAACGGACAGGCAGACCTGCAAAAATGCTCAACCCTTCCTCATATCTGAGAGGGCACTTCCAACGAAGCCTCTCGAAATACTCAACTTTTTTTCCCCTCGATAATACCCATGCAAACAAGCTACACCAAAGCAAGAATATCCCATATCATCAGGGTTAAAAGTAAGAGCATCCCATATCATGCTTTTTCCCTGTCTTTTCCTTTGGCCTTGTTCTTACATGCAAGACAAGGAGAAAGAGAGCAATCAGTCAGCAATTGGAATCAAGCTTCCAGTCAGCAACTGACTGCCTGGAACCCCTTACCTGATTACTTACCTGGCATTTCCCTCGAGTACTCATCTTTAACATCTTATGGTTTCAGATAAGATACCACATCTGCCTGAGGAACAGATAGGGCAAGTGAGAAGGATACAAGGAAGCATGTGGAGACAAGCGTAACAGAACACGTGCCGATACTTCCACTACTTTGTTAACAACAAAAGTATCCCATATCAACAGGGTCGAACGTACTCTAGATTTGATGGACTTGTTTTGACCCTCAAATTCTTCAGTCGGCCTTATACTCTGGAGGTAACCAGAAAACCCTTCAGCCCAGTTCAAGAATAAGCCTGTGGAATGTTACTTCTTTAAAAGCAAAAGTATCTCATATCATCTATTCTCCTTTTCTTCTCTTTATCCTTCATGCTGCCTGCAAGATAAGGAGAATGGGAACAATCAACCGGAACTCGCAATCAAACTTCTGATCTGGGACTGATTGCTTACCTTGTCTGTCACCTCTTTTAGCAGATCCCGTAGCTCGGCGACTTAGGGGACTCCTACTACATGGTTTGTATCGTGCTTGACCAAGCCTAAAACTACAAGTAAGCTTCAAGTGAAATTGATACATTACCTTGTGTATCTCCACCAGTTAAAGATACCACCCCTGGACGGAGGAAGAGTACTTTCAGAGAAGATGCCCCATCTACCTATGAGACAGATAAGGTAAGTGAAGACGATACCACACTTCGGTACTTAGAAGTTTCGTGATGACTCAGCGGCTTAGATCTTGCAAGTCCCCAACCGAGGAGCTTCCCCTCCAACCAAGAGGCCAATCACAGAGCGACACGTGTCGATATCAGAAGCCAATCATAGCGCGACACGTGTCAACATCGGAAGCCAATCACAACACGACACGTGTCAATGTAAGAACAAGGCTAGAAATCTCTTCTATAAAAGGAGATCATTCTCCCAAAATATTTCCTAATGCCATTTGTACTAAATCATTCACTTGTACCCACTAAAGGAGAGCTTGAATCTATGTACTTGTGTAAACCCTTCACAATTAATGAGAACTCCTCTACTCCGTAGACGTAGCCAATCTGGGTGAACCACGTACATCTTGTGTTTGCTCTCCTGTCTCTATCATTTTACATACTTATCCACACTAATGATCGGAGCAATCTAGCGAAGGTCACAAACTTAATACTTTCTGTTGTACCAAAGTCCTCACTGATTTTGTGCATCAACAATCCTTAAGTCCTTACCTTTTTGCTTTGGTAATGGATGAGTTAACAGGACATATTCAAGATGTTATTCCTTGGTGTATGCTTTTCGCAGACGATATAGGGTTGATAGATGAAACCCAGGAAGGGGTAAATGCGAAGCTTAACCTTTGGAGAGAAGTGTTGGAATCTAAAGGTCTTCGCCTAAGTCGATCAAAGACAGAATATATGGAATACAAGCGGGATGGATGAAGTGGAAGAGTGCATCCAGCGTGTTGTGTGACCGTCGTATGCCACTGAAGCTCAAGGGAAAATTTTATAGGATGACAATAAGGTTGGCGATGCTGTATGGCACATAATGTTGGGCGGTGAAGCATCAACATGTACACAAAATGGGTGTAGTGGAGATGAGGATGCTTCGTTGGAGGTGTGGGCTCACGAGAAAGGATAAGATTAGGAATGAGTGGGTTGGACATGTGCAAAGAAGGCCTACTGACGCTCTAATTCGAAGATGTGACTACGGGACAGAGGTTCAGGGCTGAAGGGGTAGAGGAAGACCTAGGAAAACTTTGGAAGAGTGATAGGAGCATATTTATGCGACTTAGTTGGCTTGTTCTTGTGCATTTATGTCGTGTTTCCTTAGTTATTTTAATGTGTAAAGTCATTTTCGTGTGTTTTCAGATTTTATGGACAAAGTAGGCAAGAAGATGCATTTTGGAGCATTTTGGAGCAAAATGGAGCTTGGAATGCATGTCACATATTTGGGCCAAAGTGGATGGACGAATTTGAGAACTAAAGAGGCCAAGAATGTGAAGAATTATGGTCCAAAAGATGAAGAACTCAACCCAAAAATTTGTCACCCCAACTTGCCTTCATTGCCATGCAAAACAACATAGAATTCCCTTTGGATTCCCATGCCATGCTTGATCACTCTTGTCCCCTACATAATTTCTGATTTCATGCTTCAATTCATTTAATTATTACACTTAATTGCTTGATACCTCTTGTTCCCTTCACCCACAAAATTTTATACAACTTTCACAACCATAACATGCACCAATTGATGCTCCATCATTCACATTTGGAATCCCATGCCTTGTGTACCACATGTTGCTGCACCTTTGACCCATTTATTGACACATTTTCACCTCCCTTTCCATCTCTATGCAATGTACACAATCATTCATGCCCCCTAGCTACAAGACCACTCCATTTTACCCTTCACACTTTGCATCATCACTTCATTTTTCACCCTTGGACCATTGCACACCACATACACTCTTTGCCGTGCATTCTCCCTAGCCTAACCTGATTCTCTAAGGTTTTTGGGGCCTATATATACATGTTTACACCCCTTGGCAAAGGGTTCACACTCTCATATTCACCATTCATCACAGAAATTCGTCCATACTCACCCTAGGTAGCAAAACACCCCAAAAACACCATTCTAGTGCCTAGAAAACATAACAGCCACTCCACCTTCTTCCACCCTCTTTGCCTAGTTCTCCACCACCCTCCAACCCTCAAACACTCCTCCACACTTACCCTAAACCTTTCCATACCATTCCCCATCCATTCTACATCATAAAACTACCCAAAAATCCGTCCACAAAGCAATCTGCCGCAAGCAAGCAAAGGAGAATTCTTGGATGCACTTGCTACCCAAGTTGGAGCATTTTAGGTGTTTTCTTTCCTTTGATTTTAATGTCTAATTGTATGTATCTTTGCTTTGTGAGTATGAGGAACTAAACCCCTCTTAGTTAGGGGGTGATTCGAAACCATGTTCATACTTGCAATATGATTTGATTACATCCAGTTGTGATTCATAAGTTGTGAATTCAATGTACTTATCCGATCGTATAAAAAATGATTTGTGTATGTTGGTTGAGAGTGCACGCTTAATTTTCATGCATGAATTTAACGCTAGAATATAAGGGAGTTTCACCTAATCGTTATGAACTTATATTCACGAGTAGTGAAGGTTGCTAGTCACAATCACGTTAAGTAAATTCTTGGCATAAGTTTCATGCAAATCATAGTAACGAGTGCCTCGTCAATGCTTATGTTTTTCATAGAACTTAATGATTCTTGCTTGTATCTCTATTATGCTATTCATGTAGGGAACTTGTAGGGAATGTTTTGGGTTGTCGTATGCAATCATCCAATCCAATAACTTGTGGAAAAACTGAGGGTTAATTAGTGCAATTCACGGTTAATTTGGGGCGTTGAGTATTCATAGCTTATCGAAAAGCAACTGGAAATCGTTTTGTATGCAAGTGTGACATGTGTGGAGAAGAACCTCCTAGCTAGCCTTCCATCCATAAGTTTCATTCAAATTCATTTTACAATCTGTTTTGATTCACTTAAATTTGTCTAAGAATTTGTTTACTTTGTTCTTGTCTTAATTTAATTATTTTCGTCCAAAATCAACCCCATCTTATTTCTTTGAGTCATATTAATTAGAACTTGTCTTAGATTATGTTTTTAAGTGTTTTAGTTCATTAGAAAACCAAAATTCGTCCAAGTTTGTGTTAGAGTCCCAAAACTGCCCAGATTGTGTGTTTAAGGTAGTTTTGTGTGTTTAGGGGCTGTTTTGAGTCTTTTGGTTTGTTTTAGTGTTTTAAAGTATAGTTTTGCATTCTTTGAGTCTAGTTAGTGTTTTAAACTTTGTTTTTACGTTTTCAAGTCAGTTTCCAAGTGATTTAGCAATCCCTCCTAATCCCCGGCCCAGAACGATCCCTACTTACATACTTTACTACAATTAATAAAAAGAGGGTTTAATTTGTGTGCTTATATATTTTGCATCAAAGAGACCCTAAGAAAAGACTTAGAGTACTTGGATCTAACGGAGGACATGACACAAAACCGAGCGCAATGGCGTTCTAGGATTCATATAGCCGACCCCACTTAGTGGGAAAAGGCTTTTTTGTTGTTGTTGTATTACTCTCTTGGATGTTTTAGTATGCAATGCTGTCCGTGCAGCAAGAATCATGAACGCTACACTTGTGCTGCCAGAACTGGATGCGAACTCTTTTTGGCATGATGACAGGTATCTATTTTCAATGGTTCTCTAATCAGTAATTCACATATGCAGATTTGGTTTCTTGGTGTATTCAAATTCACATTTTACAGACTTACAAACTTTTATTTTCTGATTGAGGCTGTTAAGTATTAACCAAGACAAGAGAGAGAAGGTAGATAAAATTGTGATAAACACGTAGCTACATAGGAGACATGTCGCATATAATTAGTCACTGTCTGTAACATTTTCATAATTATGGAGGAATTAGAAAACATGTTAGTGACTGGTCTATAACTTTGTTGAATGGAAAGAGAAAGCTTCAAGATATCTGCATGAACGGATTTTCCTGTACAGCCATTTGCATCTTTTTGCACAGTTTCATATGAATAGCTCCCTTCATATTTTATGGTAATGACATAAATATTATATTTTCTTGGAAAAGCAAAAGGAATTCGTTTTGATGAACTGTGAGTAATGTGTCTACTGTGCTCTCATGGTTAATTGTACGCTTGTTTCTGTTAAGTTTATAAATTATTATGTTCAAGTGCAGTGGTTTCGGCGGTATCTATGATGTTGAGCATTTTATCAAGTCATTGAGGTATGATGTAAAAATTGTAGAAAAAATACCAGAAATTCGCAAAAATGGGAAGACCAAGAAGATAAAAGCTGTGCAGGTATAACATCAGTATTTTTATCATCAAATTCATAATCAGAAATCAATTTGAGTTCTTCAATATGTTTGAAATGTTGACTCGCTCTTCCTCTAAACCTTGTCTCAGCTTCGTCCCCCTCGAGATTCTCCTATCAGTTGGTATACTACAGATGCACTTGCGAAAATGAAGGAGCATGGTGCTATTTATCTTACTCCCTTTTCACATCGCTTGGCAGAAGAGAATGACAACCCTGAGTATCAACGGTTGAGATGCAGAGTTAGCTATCATGCTCTGAGGTTTAAGTGAAATATAAGTTAAGTAAATCAATCGTAGATAAGCTTCACTCACAAGGTCACTTCATGTCCATACATCTTCGTTTTGAGATGGATATGCTGGCATTTGCTGGGTACGTTCTTATCTGATTATCTTGTTATGCTCAAGTTTGCATCTGCATGGGGGTGGAGGGTCGGATCTGAGATGAATGATTGACTTTGTTGCATATGGTAAGATGTAATAGGAGCGGAATAAAACGGAAGCAAACCATACACATAATTACTTGTAGAAAAATGTTTGTGTACGCGTACTTTGAGTTAAACTTGTCAAAGATTTGATGGTACTTTTGTAAAATATTTAGGGTCAGTGGGAATGGGGGTTCCCTTTAACCAATGCTGCCATAGTTTCCAATTCCCAGCATAATAATGCTTTAAGGGACATACGATATGGGTTGGTTTGATACTAATTGAGCAGAACAAGGAGAGAGAAGAGGTACAAAAAAAGGTTGAACCATAATTAAACTCGACTACTTTAACTGAACTTTATCTTTTATCGTAGTGTCAATTGGTCAAAACTAAGATTCCAAGCACAACAGTGTTATCTATATAGTCTCACAAAAATGAGGTATGTTATTAGCGAAATCCTTACATAAAATGAATAATGAGTAGATTGTTGGCCTTTATATCATGTGTGGAAATTTCATCTTTCATGGCCACTAGACTAGCTAGGCAAGGGGCGCAATCTGTTTGTTTCATGACTGAATAATTTTTTATTTTTTGTTTTGTTTTGGATGAAGACCAAAATAGTTCATGGGTTCAGATTTTGAAAAATAATGTTATGTGAGGACTTAACATCTGGTATGATAACTCTGCAGCTGCTTTGATATTTTCAACCCCAAAGAGCAAGAGATTTTGAAGAAGTATCGAAAAGAAAATTTTGCGCCAAAGAAGCTTGTCTATGAGGAAAGAAGAGCCCTAGGAAAATGCCCATTAACTCCTGAAGAGGTAATATTATCTTTCTTGTTATTTATTTTGCATATTACAGTATATGGAGCCCATCAATATTAAAGATTATTACCTTGCATTGCATCGGCAGCTTATATTGTTCTTACCAACAGATACCAGATGACATTTTGTATATAAAAGCTTATGTTGTTCTTAGCAACAGATACCAGATGACATTTTGTATATAAAATGCAAACAAGCTTGTTCCCCTTTTGTATGCAGGTCGGCAATGAGGTTTAACAATTCTACCAGGATATACCTAGCTGCTGGTGAACTATTTGGTGGGCATAGATTCATGAAACTGTTTCGAGCTAGCAGAAAACACCCAGGGATTGTTAGGGTCTGCAGTGGACTACATGGTTTGCCTCCTCTCTGATATTTTTATACCTACATATGATGGCCCTAGCAACTTTGCCAACAATCTCCTTGGACACCGCCCCTATTATGGCTTCCGGACCACAATTAGACCGGATAGGAAAGCACAAGCGGACCCCGCCTGAGTCTTTCTATACAAATTCTTGGCCGGAATGTTTCTGCCAAACGTCTCCTAAGAATCCAGCAGATGAATGTCCACCGGATAATGTTTTGGAAATTCTGGACAGCCAGTTGAGTGAAGTTATGGATGGCCTGGAATCAAATTCCACAATACCTGTGGCAGAGGGATGAGAAAGTAGTTGGAGGATTTTTAGCGGGTGATTGTTACTCTGCCTTTGAGGTAATCATAATATCCATATTTTCTTTCTGTTTAAATACTTCCTTTGAAGAAATTTCCTTTCTTGACCTCTTTCACAAACAATTGCATGTTGTTTTACTCATCATTCGGATATTTACTCATCTTTCATGCTCCTCCTGATCATACAAGTTGATGATTTTTCACCCAGTCTGAATTTCTGTTTTCTTCTTGATCATGTTCAAGCGGCTGGAGTATGCACAACACGAGACACGTCGATAGTTGACTAATTTGTTATGCTCCGATCTAAACATATACAATGCATGTGATTTATTGTAATATATTGGTTTGACTTGCTTGTATGATTCTGACATTTATGGCGATAGTCTAATGATTTTTCTATACCTTAACAAAATGCACAATTACTTTAACATTTTTTGGTATGCTCATTCTGGTTCTTATGCACTTGAGTTGATATATCTGTCCATTTTGAAAGCTCCCAAGCTCGAAGGAGGCGACCTTAACCTTGTTTTTTATGCATGTGTTAAATTGTGATTTGCAGCCTTGGGACATAATTTCACGTTGTTCGCAAGTGATTTGTCAATATAGGGGCTATTTCAAATCTCCTCCTGAATAGCCTTTTGTTCTACCCATTTGGGATGAGCTCTATTCCAATAGCCCACATTGCCAATCTCAAATCTCAAAATAGGTACATCTGAACTAACCCTACTCTGCTTAGGGTTGGAAAAAATTCCCAAAATTCCCGAATTAAACCAAAAAGTCCCAAACTAAAATTCCCAAAATTTTCTGGATGACATATGGAACCGATTTTATTTTGGTTGCATGTATGTTATAGTTGAAGTTGAATTCAAGTACTGAAAAAAGACATTTGAATTGTTGCAAACCACTAGTAGCAATATAATTGGTGTGGTCTACAGGTAGTAACCATAGCCCTTTGCTCCATTTGTTCAACGCTGTCATCCAACTCTTGGATTTCTAGAATTTTAACTCTGCCATTTGGTCTACAGGTAATAACCATAACCTTTTATCGCCACATGCCTGTACAAACCTCACACACACTCACCTTGCACTATTGCTTCTCAACCAAATGTGTATATTTCTTCAACACGAAATCAAAAAATCGTATGGTTAGTTTTCAAACATATTTTGTAACTTATTTTTTTGTTTCTGGGTTTGTTACTTAACTTATTTTATTTGATTCCATGTTAATTTGACTTGATATGAATGATTGGTATTCCAATTTATAAAAAATTTGGTTAATACCGAACCATCCCGGAATACCAAAAATATTTCGGGAATTTTGAAAATTGGGAATACCGAAATTTCAGTTTGGAATTGATCTTCAAATTCCCTCCCGAAAATTTTCAGTTTAGGATTCAAAATTTCATTTTTGGTTTAGGATCCCATACCGAACCTCTGCTAGTTTCGCTACCACTAAAGTCCGACTGAAATTCAATAGGTCGACCGGTTTATAGCGACACGAATTTATAAAATATTGATAAAAGAACAAAGTGTAAACGAAATATATAGAAAATAACCGCAATCCATTCGACAAACCACGGAACAAGTCGTATGACTAGTGTCCCAACAAAAAAAAAATCCACATTCAACAATTCATCCTTGTAAAGATGAGGACTATTCAGACTACTCTACCAAATTAATTAATTTAAAGCAGTCAGTTGTTACTCTAAGAGCATATACACCCAGTCATTTACAAAACATGGACATTTGAATCACGAAATGATGGAAGAGAAAAATAAAAAGGGAGTGATGGTGTGTTAGGTAAATTAGCCTGAGGATTGTACACGCAACTTGTTGGCAACGTAGAGCAGATGGCTGATGTTTGTTGGAGGATAGTTCTGCAGTAGTTTGAGATTTGAGGTAAAATCACCTGCTAGTAAGCGCCTCCGAATGAGAATCAACATTGCACAGCATACTCGAAGAAGGGTTTCCTACAATTTGTTAGTTAGATTCATCGTTAGCCTACGAACGAACAAACAAAAAACAGCCAAAAGCAAAGGCAAGCCCAAAAAGGGCGGAGTGACCTCAACCACAAGCAAGATTGATAGTTTTTCATTTGGTCAGATATTATTGACAATCTAAGGGTGGTGATTAACACCCTGTTAACACCCTGAAAACAAAAGAGAAGAAATAATAAGTAACCTAAAGTCGGAAAGGATATGGTACTACCTGAGGACCTTCGGGATCACTTAAAAGTGTGTCCCAAATGTGATGGCTGTCTGTGAAATTGAATTCCTGGGTTAAGAGGAGAGTGATCCACCTAAATGCATAAAATTGGGGATTGACCTGTCATTTAAAATAAGAACCCAGTCAGTCCTATATAAAGAATTCTAGCGACCTAAATATGATATTCTCGAATCACCTTGAAAACCTTAACATGATGAATATTTAAGCAGTATTTTACTACTTCTAAGGCTGTCAACAGGTGACACAATAATTCTCTCAGCCATCTTGGAAAAATTATAGACTTTGATCAAATCTTTTAGGAGATTAGTAAAAGAAAGTGATAGGCAGTCACTGGATAAGCTTGGACCCAGAAATAGAAAGAATCTAATAACAAATTAGTTTCAAGGCAATATTTATTCAAGGCGTTATAAAGCGTGTATTGAAAAGAAAATTAACATTAAAAACTTTGATAACAGATAATTCGACCTTTAAGGTTTTGTTCAAATTTGTAAAACATATGCACAATGATTACCTTATCTAGCTACAAAAATCAGTAAACAGAAGGTACCCCAAGTGTGCCCCACTCGACCATTAGCCACCCATTTTGATTCAGAGAAAAACATATTCAAAGATAGAGAATGTCTTACTTTGGTTGTGATCTCGAGATGACGCCATAGCTCTTCATCATGTTCCTTCAAAAGTTGTGACAATCTTGTTATTGTGGAACGAATTCCAACAACACTATTATCGAGTTGCTGACAGAAATGGTCACGGAAGCCACTCAATAATTCAACAAAACAAAAGAACGTGTCTGCTTCAGCAGAGGCCTACAAAACTTGGCATTTGGAAACAATGAGCAAAAGTGACCAAATACGATAAATAGAATGATAATGAAAGTTTATTGCACAAAAGCATAATGACAACAAACTGACGTATATCATTGTGTCCATCCCTTGTCCACGCATTAACACAATTTATTGTTCACAGCCAACACTATAATCAGTTGCTCAATATTTTCTTTTGTTATAGAGAAAACATAGGCAATGCTGAATAGTTTTCATGATAAACTGCTCTCAATTCTTTTTCTTCAGGTGAATTAAATTCTGGCACCTGTGAGTTGGGGTCAACATTTGCCCCTTATTATGTGCATGTTACCCTTTTTCCATAATTAAGCCTACAAGTCTGGAAATGTATACCATATGAAAATATATACCAGAAGAACATGCATTTCAAATTAAATGAACGACAACCAGAAAGTCAACATCTCCAAACACCAAGTACCTAAATTTTAAACCTCACATACAGATGAACACGTATAAGAACATGCTATGGTCTGAAATTTAAATAGAGTGGCTTGTAAACTAAATAGAAAAAACATATGGCACTCTTACCGCATCTTCCTCGTTGGGATCATTTTTTAATACATAAAACAGTGGTGCCAAAATTTCGTTCATCCCTTGAACATATCTTATACCAGGATTTAGCTTTGCAAATATAACCAGGATGGTCTTCAAAGCATCCTGAAATTGTTATATACATAGTCAGCCAAATGGCTTGTATTTGCCAATCTTACGGCTGGTCTGTACCATAGTTTGAGCAGGACATCAAAGAAAAACCTGATTAGATTTAGCATCTTGAGAGTCTCCTGAGAAGAAGTGCATGTCTGGATGTGTGCGCTTTACATCTCGGTCAATTTGTTCTATGATCTCTTTGTCCTACATGACCCAAAATTGGAGTTACATATAAAAATGAGGTTTTGCACCAGAAATTGTTACCACCATTCTATAACGACAGCATGACAAGGAACTAAGATTTACACAAAAAAATTGGAAATTTGAGTTTACATCAGACATATGGCCAAAACAAGCTACGCTCTTGACTTACAACTGAAGCACATGCCAATTATACTTGAAAACCTTGCGTTTCTTATCAATTCTGCCAAAAATACAGTTGGTTTGTTTGTACCATAATTTTTATTACTCTGAAAAATATATATTTACAGAGTTGGCTTATAAAAAACATTATTTTGCATTGTGCACATTATGGAATTGGAAGAAAGTTTGCTCGATAAATCAATTGAGCAAGTTTGCTCGGAAAATCAATTGAGCAAGTCAATTGGGTAATTACCTGGAAGAATTGATTCCAGACACTGGACTTCCCAAGACTCAATGGATGCTCCCCATGAGGTATTTCTGATCTTGATAGCAACCCCTTGCCTTGACATTTTAATTCATCATTGTCACAAGTAGTGCAGTTATCCATCTTCCTTGTGATTTCTGACTGACTAGCCAATGGAAACATTCAGTAAGCCATTTCTCACAGAATTTAAAAAATGCAAAAATGTATGAACCACATAGCATATTATGACCTTTCATTTTTCAATTTATCTTAACAAATTAAAATCCCACAAAGCTGGCTAAGCGGTCACCAAGAAACATGCAATATGAAATACTACAAGGAGAAACAAAGATAACTGTACTGCCATGGATGACAAGAGCCAGAAAAAAGAACAAGACTTGGAAGTGCCCAAGGACTAGATGGTGGAATCTAAAATGAGAAAAACAAGCCATTTTCAAAGAGAAAGTAATCACCCAGTGTGTGTGGGATAGAGAGGGTGAAGCTAGCCAAAGGTGGGATTCCATGGCTAGTTGTATCCGAAAAGTAGCAAAAGAGGTATTAGGAGAGTCCAAGGGCTTTGCTCCACACCAAAAGGAATCTTGGTGGTGGAATGAGGAGATACAAACAAAGGTGAAGGCTAAGAAGGAATGTTGTAAAGCCTTATACAAGGATAGGACCGATGAAAATGGTGAAAGGTATAGAAGAGCGAAGCAAGAGGCGAAGAAAGCTGTGAGAGAAGCTAAGTTAGTGGCTTATGACGATATGTATAAGCGACTAGATACCAAAGAAGGAGAGTTTGATATCTATAAACTAGCTAGAGCAAGGAAAAATAAGACAAAGGACCTAAACCAAGTGAGGTGCATCAAGGATGAGGATGGAAAGGTTCTTGCTACAGAGAACGCGGTCAAAGACAGATGGAGAGGTTATTTTCATAATCTTTTCAATGAAGGACATGAAAGGAGTATTTCTTTAGGGGAGTTGAGTAACTCAGAAGAGTGTAGAAACTACTCCTTTTATCGTCGAATCAGGAAGGAAGAAGTGGTTGTAGCTTTGAAGAAAATGAAGCATAGAAAAGCAGTGGGCCTAGATGGTATACCGATCGAAGTGTGGAAAGTCTTGGGAGAGACAGGTATAGCATGGCTCACTGACTTTTTCAATAGGATTTTGAAAACGAAGAATATGCCAAATGAGTGGCGAAAGAGCACTTTGGTGCCTATCTACAAGAATAAGGGCGACGTACAAAATTGCATGAACTATAGGGGTATTAAGCTAATGAGTGTGCGAGCTTGTGCAACTGTTTATTCTCATGTTTGAGCCCTCTAATCTCCTACTTGAGACTCATCACTTTCGCCGCCAATGATTCTACTTGGCGGGTTCGAGCAAATAGGCGTTGGGCCATATTCGACACAGAACCTGCACACTGAACACTAAGAACCAGAGAGTCCTTAACAGCCAACTCATTAGACCGTTTGGAAAGAAGTCTGTCATCTTTGGGAGTGAGAAGGTTCCTGGCCACCACCGCAGCGATCATATCATTCTTCATCACGGAATCCCCAACGGTAAGAGGACCAGTAGGGGATAAGAAGGATGGGCGCCATATGTTGTCTGGAGAAGGCGCGGCAGCCTCTTCACCATGGTTCAAGTCAAAACAACAATCGGAAGGGCCAGACATTTTCAAAGGTGTTGAAGAGAGAAGAGGTCGGACAAATCAAGATCTTAGAAGTGCAAGAAGGGAGCTTCTACTGGTGGAGATTCAAGTGTGCTTTGGAACTTAATGCCAGCCTCTATAAAAATTTGCACTCGACGGAGCTTCAGAAATCGAAGAGACGTTTGCTTTCTCAAAAGCTGGGCTGCTCAAAGACCACGAGGGCCGATCTCAGAGATCGAAGAGGCGTTTGCTTTCTCAAAAGCTGGGCTGCTCAAAGACCACGAGGGCCGATCTCAAAAATCGAAGAGGCACTTGCTTTCTCAAAAGCGGGGCTGCTAAGAGACCACGAGGGCCGGTCTCAGAAATCGAAGAGGCACCTGCTTTCTCAGCCTTGTCAGCACCTGTCACATGCACACTCAGCTTTGCGGAAATTACGGGCAATCTGTCGAAGATTTCTGGTGAAGTAAAAAGCACGTGAATCTTACTGTTCAATCATCCACTTTCCACACTCAACATCAGCTCAAGCATACCACAGATAACTTTGCCAAAGATCTCTGACAAAGTTTAGACACGTGAAGCTTACAGCTCCCACTACATCGCTATGACCAAGAAGGATAAAAGAATAGCAAAGAAACAGCACTAACAAAGTTTAGACACATAAATTTTAAAGATTTAGCTACTATATTATTACCCACAAGGGTAAAGGAACAGCACCACTGCTGGATAATTGGAAAGTTCCTGTGTGTCAACCTCTGTGCTCCGTGGCAAGGTAGACTAGCAAAAATGCCCAACCTTTACTCACATTCAAGAAAACACTCCCAACAAGATTGTTTGCTCCAAAATCGAAGAGGCACCGCCCTCCGAATCTCGAGAGCCAGACTCCCAACAGGATTATTTTCTCAAAAATCGAAGAGACACCGCTCTCCGAATTTCAAGAACCAGACTCCCAGCAGGATTGCTTTCTTAAAATTCGAAGAGGCACCGTTCTTCGAATCCCGAGAGCCAAATCTCCGACAAGATCGCTTGTTCGAAAATCGAAGAGGCATCGCTTTCTCAACTTCGAGAGCCATATCTCCTTAGATAAAGCTTGTCTGTAATCTTCACACGCAACATCAGCTTTCCAGATACCACAGACCACTTTTTCAAAGTGCTTTGACAGAGTCAAAACACGTGAAGCTGGCAGCTCCCACTACAGTGCTATGACCAAGGGTAAAGGAATAGCATTACTACTTGTTAAGGAGACTCCTATATATGTCGACATCCATCCTCAACGGACAGGCAGACCTGCAAAAATGATCAACCCTTCATATCTGAGAGGGCACTCCCAACGAAGCCTCTCAAAATACTCAGCTTTCTTTCCCCCCGATAATACCTCTGCAAACAAGCTACACCAGAGCAAGAATATCTCATATCATGCTTTTTCTCTGTCTTTTCCTTTGGCCTTGTTCTTACCTGCAAGACAAGGAGAAAGAGAGCAATCAGTTAGCACTTGGAATCAAGCTTTCAATCAGGAACTGACTGCCTAGAACCCCTTACCTGATTACTTACCTGGCATTGCTCTCAAGTACTCATCTTCAACATCTTATCTTATGCTTCCAGAGAAGATACCACATCTGCCTGATAAACAGATAGGGCAAGTGAGAAGGATCCAAGGAAGCATGTGGAGACAAGCGTAATAGAACACGTGCCAATACTTCCACTACTTTGTCAACAGCAAAAGTATCCCATATCAGCAGGGTCAAACGTACTTTAGATTTGATGGACTTGTTTTGACCCTCAAATTCTTCAGTCGGCCTTATACTCTGGAGGTAACCAGAAAACCCTCCAGCCCAGTTCAAGAATAAGCCTGTGGAAAGTTACTTCTTTAAAAACAAAAGTACCTCATATCATCTATTCTCCTTTTCTTCTCTTTATCCTTCATGCTGCCTGCAAGATAAGAAGAATGAGAATAATCAACCGGAACTCAAAATCAAACTTCTGATCTGGGACTGATTGCTTGGAGCTCTGATTGCTTACCTTGTCTGTCACCTCTTTCAGCAGATCTCCTAGCTCGGCGACTTGGGGGACTTCTACTACATGGTTTGTATCGCACTTGACCAAGCTTGAAACTATAAGTAAGCTTCAAGTGAAATTGATACATTACTTTGTGCATCTCTACCAGTTAAAGATACCACCCCTGGACGGAGGAAGAGTACTTCCAGAGAAGATGCCACATCTACCTATGAGACATATAAGACAAGTGAAGATACCACACTTCGGTACTTAAAAGTTTCGTGATTACTCAGCGGCTTGGATCTTGCAAGTCCCCAACCGAGGAGCTTCCCCTCCAACCAGGAGGCCAATTACAGAGCGACACGTGTCGACATCAGAAGCCAATCATAGCGCGACACGTGTCAACATCGGAAGCCAATTACAACATGACACGTGTCAATGTCAGAACAAGGCTAGAAACTCTCTTCTATAAAAGGAGATCATTCTCCCAAAATATTTCCTAATGCTATTTGTACTAAATCATTCACTTGTACCCACTAAAGGAGAGTTTGAACCTATGTACTTGTGTAAACCCTTCACAATTAATGAGAACTCCTCTACTCCGTGGACGTAGCCAATCTGGGTGAACCACGTACATCTTGTGTTTGTTCTCCTATCTCTATCCTTTTACATACTTATCCACACTAATAACCGGAGCAATCTAGCGAAGATCACAAACTTAATACTTTCTGTTGTACCAAAGTCCTCACTGATTTTGTGTATCAACAATCCTTAAGTCCTTACCTTTTTGCATTGGTAATGGATGAGTTAACAGGACATATTCAAGATGTTATTCCTTGGTGTATGCTTTTCGCAGACGATATAGGGTTGATAGATGAAACTCGGAAGGGGTAAATGCAAAGCTTAACATTTGGAAAGAAGTGTTGGAATCTAAAGGTCTTCGCCTAAACCAATCAAAGACAGAATATATGGAATACAAGCGGGATGGATGAAGTGGAAGAGTACATCCGGCGTGTTGTGTGACCGTCGTATGCCACTGAAGTTCAAGGGAAAATTTTATAGGACGGCAATAAGGTCGGCGATGCTGTATGGCACAGAATGTTGGGCGGTGAAGCATCAACACGTACACAAAATGGGTGTAGCGGAGATGAGGATGCTTATTGGAGGTGTGGGCTCACGAGAAAGGATAAGATTAGGAATGAGTGGGTTGGACATGTGCAAAGAAGGCCTACTGACGCTCCAGTCCGAAGATGTGACTACAGGACAGAGGTTCAGGGCCGAAGGGGTAGAGGAAGACCTAGGAAAACTTTGGAAGAGACCCTAAGAAAAAACTTAGAGTACTTGGATCTAACGGAGGACATGACACAAAACCGAGCGCAATGGCGTTCTAGGATTCACATAGCCGACCTCACTTAGTAGGAAAAGGTTTTGTTGTTGTTGTTGTAGTCTTTCCAGGACAAAAATCGGCCGCTAACCAATCTTTTCACTAATAGGATTACCAGCTGATGCTTGAATCTTATCAATTTTTTTTATTCTTCAACATCTCTATGAATTTGAACAACTGTGATTAAAACTTGTAGCAACTTTCTAGAGAAATGTTTGCCCAATATAGAAAAGCGTTAGCTACCCTTCAGATCAAAGCAACCTCTTAACCTTATGTCATCAATCTAGCTTTTCTGTTTGATCTTCAAAATCCAAAGAAGTAGATAAAATGACAGTGATATAACAGTGAACATGACTTACAGGATTCATCAAAAGCTCGTCTTTAAAATGCTTGTACTGTGACCTCTTTTTAGCTAACTCAGACAACCAAAGTCCCCGATCCGGTGGTAGATATCCGAGTAAAAGCTGCAAGGAACAATTATCAACCATTAAAACTAATCCAGTTCCTTGGCTGCAACAGGTAAAATCAGAATTGCACACTTCTTTTACTATGTCCTGCTCCATCGGCTAGACGGGTAACTCTCAAGTCCTCAAGCATCATTCTGTCCATGATAAAGCTAAATTTACGAGAAATTGCCTACATTTTCTCTAGAAACAAACACGTCCTAAACACTAAATGAAATCAAACAAAAATAAAAAAACCGAAACATTATCACCTTCCAAACTGTAGACCGTATCCCAGCACCATCTGGTATGCCCTGAGATGAAATTCTCCGCAATTCGCGCAAATTAATCACCTCCCTCGACAGCTGCAAACACAAAATTAAGAAAAACCTAATCATTCATCAGCAATACATGCATAGGGAGAGAGAGTGAGGGGCAAACCTCGGCCAAGAGTTGAGACTGTCTGGAGATATCCTCGGGGGACGGAGCGGTGTTGTTGCTCTTGTCTTCGTGATGCGGAAATGAATCTGAGAATTGGGGCTCGGGAAGATGCTTGTCTTCTCTGGTGGATTTGGGAGGGGCAACAGGGATTGGGGGGTCAACCGTGGAAGGCGGGTCATAGTCGGAGACAGAATAACTAGAAATTGGAGTGGTGGTGGCGGCGGCGGTGGGATTGGAGGTGTAACGTTGGACGAGATCGTCGTCGATGGAAGGGGAGGGCGTGGAGGAGGACCAGAGCGAGCTGTTGAGCCATTCGGGGACTCGCTTCTTCACCATTTGAGGTGAGTGAAACATGCAGTTTGTGTTATGATCTTGCAATTGGCCTATTAGTGAATCCTTGGATCACTATGAAGTAGTAGTTAAATAATGGGGGTCAGATTGTATTAGAGTAAGGATTAGATTGTAATAGTCTTGTTAATTGTGGGTTTTAGTTTTAATTGAGTTGTTGTTATGCCAGATGGCACTCTCGCGAATGTAAGGGCTGGCTTGTGGGATAAAAGCCTCAGCTAGTGGATTGAAAAGCATATATGAAAAACAATTAGAAATTTCCTTTTCTTGCTGTGCAATTCCTTTCCTTAGTACCCACCATTACCACACAGTCAAGGTTGCAGCTAGGTATTGGCTTGGGTTTTATCATTGGTATCACCCTCCGATTCTGGTATCCCTTCTGTATATGCCCCGTTCCACCACCACGGCCCGCCTCTCTGCCATGGAATCTCGTGTTGCTGCTATTGAAACCATCTTAGCCAACCTTCCCAATCAGTTCGCTGAAGCCATTGATCATGCTTTTGAAACACGATTGCCTGTCTATTTCGAGCAATTTCGTCGTGAGCAAGCTGCTCGCGGCGGCGGCGAGGGTCCTTCTGCTCCTTCTTTCACGGATCTTCCTCCACATCGCGACATGGACCGCATCCACGCGCCGCACAGTCCGGTCACCCCTGGCAGTGCTACGGTCAAGCCACCGTGGTCTCCGCGCATCGACTTTCCCCGATTTGGCGATGGTGACGATTTGTTATCCTGGATCTATAAGGCTGAACAATTTTTTGTTTATTATGGCATTCCTGCTTCTCAGCGCGTGGTCACAGCTTCATTCCACCTCGAGGGGGAGATCCTTCAGTGGTATCGATGGATGGATTGTTCCAATACTACTCCCTGTTGGGAGGACTTCACTCAAGCACTGTGTAAGGAGTTTGGTCCTTCCGAGTTTGACGATAGTACTGAGGCACTCTTCAAACTTCGCCAAACAGGTACCCTGCGTGATTATATTGCTGAATTTAGAAAACTGGCTAATCGTACTTGTGATGTTGGTCCTCTCTTGTTAAAGAGTTGTTTCCTTGGTGGCCTTAAACGAGAATTAAAGTATGATGTGAAATTGTTGAAGCCTCATTCTGTTCATGATGCTATTGCCATTGCGGTTCAGTTAGATACTAAGTTTCAAGAGCTCAAAGGCGGTATCCCTAAACCATCACCCACAGTTCCTAAACACCACCCAAACACTACTACTGCCATCCATCCCTATGTTCCTCGGGTCCAAAATTATCCTGTTAAGAAGCTTTCTCCAGCTGACATCCAATTAAAACGGGATAAGGGCGAATGTTGGTTTTGCACTGACAAATGGGTTCCGGGTCATAAATGTGGGTTGAAGCAATTGCTTATGCTCGATGTTGCTGACCAAGCGGAGCTTGATGCGTTTCCCCCGGACTCCCCTCCTGAAGTTCATCACATGGAACTCAGTGAGTGTGCGTTCTATGGGACAACCGCCACCCCGAAAGCTCAAACTATGAAAGTGCAGGGCACTCTCCAGGGTCATTCTGTGCGGATTTTGTTAGACTCCGGCAGCACGCACAACTTTGTCGACACTCGGTTGTTAAAACAATGGGGCCAACCAGTTCATCCTACTAAGTCATTTGAGGTCATGATTGCCGATGGTGGTAAAGTCCAAAGTTCAGGCTGTTGGCGGTCCGGTGCACTGTCCTTAGGAGGTTATACTTGCAGTGTTGATTTGTATTCATTGCCTCTCGGGGGTTGTGATTTAGTCTTGGGGGTTCAGTGGCTCTCTTCCATTAGCCCTGTCTTATGGGATTTCCATCACTTGACTATGGCATTCACGAAGGACAATCAGCACTACCAATTGTTTCATTCTGCGGCTCCACCTTCTCTTATTCAAGAAGTCTCCTTACAGCATCTTGAGAAGGAAGTTGCTAATTCCAACTTGGGCCTTTTGTTGTATTCTATGGAGACACGACCGGTGCTTGTTCGTGACTGTGAGTTGTCCTCAGCTCAATCTACACAACTGCATGCGTTATTGGCCGACTTTGAGTCCCTCTTTGTGCTGCCATCTCAACTTCCACCCTCCCGCTCACATGATCACCACATTCCATTGTTGCCCGGTGCCAAACCACCTAATATACGGCCCTATCACTATGGGCCTCTTGCAAAGGATGAGATTGAACGAGCTGTCAAGGACTTATTGGATGCCGGTTTTATCCGACCCAGTCATAGTCCCTTTTCCTTCCCTGTACTTCTTGTCAGGAAGAAAGAGGGCACTTGGCGTATGTGTATTGATTATAGGGAACTTAACGCTCTCACAATCAAAAACAAATATCCAATTCCTCTTATTGATGATCTCTTGGATGAACTTTGTGGTGCCACCTATTTTTCCAAGTTAGATCTTCGCTCCGGTTATCACCAAATCTTGATGCAACCTGCTGATGTTGAAAAAACAGCATTCAAAACTCATGCAGGCCATTATGAGTTCTTGGTAATGCCTTTTGGGCTTACTAATGCCCCGGCAACATTTCAACAACTCATGAACGACATTTTTAGGCCTTTATTAAGGAAGTGTGTGCTTGTATTTTTTGACGATATCCTCATCTACAGTCACTCTTGGGCGGATCACATGTCCCACTTGTTGGCTGTTTTCCAAATCTTACAGCAACATCGCTTGTTCCTTAAGAAATCCAAGTGCTCTTTTGGTCAACAGTGTGTTGAGTACTTAGGCCATATCGTGTCCCGCGAAGGGGTAGCTGCAGATCCTTCCAAATTACAAGCCATCCGAGATTGGCCTATTCCTAAGACTCTTAAAGAATTGCGGGGTTTCTTGGGTCTCACGGGATATTATCGTAAGTTCATCGCTGGATATGGTCAGATTTGCCAACCCTTATATCAATTGACCAAGAAGGACAAATTCTATTGGACTCAAGAAGCTACAGAAACTTTCAATCAGCTCAAAGATATTATGACATCCCCACCAGTTTTAGCGTTACCTGACTTCTCCAAAGCCTTTGAACTGGAGTGTGATGCCTCAGGTAATGGCATTGGAGCCGTGTTGCAACAAGGAGGAAGACCTATTGCCTTTACCAGTCAAGCACTTGGTCCAAAAAATCAATCTCTCTCAACCTATGAACGGGAGCTTATTGCCATCGTTTATGCTGTGAAGAAATGGCACTCCTACTTACAAGGCAGGCACTTCACCATTAAAACTGATCATTGCAGCCTCAAATACTTCTTGAGTCAGAAAGCCAATACTCATTTCCAACAAAAATGGGTCTCTAAGCTTCTCGGCTATGACTATGAGATCCAGTTTCGTAGTGGCAGTGACAACCATGTAGCTGATGCTCTCTCTCGCGTACATGGCTCTCCTCTACTTCCTGAATGTGCAGCAATATCATATCCTCATTTTGGTTGGTTTGATGAACTTCGACAATATAATGAACATGATTCTTGGATTCAGAGTAAAGCTAAGGAGTATTTCCAAGCACAGGAGACTAATGCTACCACCCCTACATCTTCTAATTACTCTTTCCAGAATGGGTTTTTACGGTACAAGGCACGGATATTGTTAAGCCCTTCCTCTCCATGGCGCACCAAGCTTATCGAAGCTTATCATTCCATACCTGCTGCAGGTCATCAAGGTGTGATTAAAACCTATCACAAACTTAAGAAGGACTTTTATTGGCCAAGTATGAAGAATGATGTCAAACTCTTCGTTTCGGAGTGTCACATCTGCCAACAACATAAGTATGAAACAGTGGCACCTCCTGGAAAACTGATGCCTCTTCCAATTCCTGAACGAATTTGGGCTGATATAAGCATGGACTTTATTGTCGGACTTCCTAATTGCAAGGGTAAGACTGTTATCATGGTGGTGGTTGATCGGCTGTCCAAATATAGTCATTTTGTTCCTATGGCACATCCATATACAGCGGCTAGTGTAGCACAGCTTTTTCTTGAGCATATTTTCAAACTCCATGGCATGCCCAACTCTATAGTCAGTGACCGTGATCCGATCTTCATAAGCGCCTTCTGGAAAGAGTTATTCAAACTGCACAATGCCAAGTTGTGTATGAGTTCGGGCTACCATCCTCAAACTGACGGTCAAACTGAGGTTATGAACCGCTGCTTGGAAACCTACCTGCGCTGTTTTGTTGGAGGCCAACCTAAAAAATGGGTACAATGGTTATCGTGGGCCGAATGGTGTTTCAATACCTCATACCACACTTCTTCTAAGTTCACACCCTTCGAATTAGTGTATGGTTATTCCCCACCTCATATCACACCGTATGAACCTGGTTCTACAAAGTTCGCTTCTGTGGAGCAATGTTTGGTTGAGAGGGACAAGGTTTTGGAGATTCTGAAAAGGAACCTTGAATTAGCTCAGACAAGGATGAAGTCACAAGCTGATCAAAAGAGATCGGAACGGAGTTTTGCAGTTGGCGATATGGTTTATATAAAACTTATTCCTTATCAACTCCAATCCTTGGCTGCACACAGTTATCATAAACTGTTACCCAGGTTCTATGGTCCCTATAAGGTTCTCAGCCGAGTAGGTGATGTGGCTTACAAACTTGAACTTCCTGCCATGTCTAAAGTCCACCCTGTTTTTCATGTCAGCAGTCTTAAGAAGCACTTAGGGCCGAATGTGGTAGCCAACAACCTGTTGCCCCAAGTTACAGAAGATGGTCTTCAACAGTTGGTTCCTGCCTCCATTCTTGCCAGGCGCATGTATAAGAAGGGTAATTCTGCCGGCGTTCAATTGCTTGTTCAGTGGCAGGATCAAGATGCCAGTTCTGCAACATGGGAGGACTTTGAAGACTTCCAAGCTCGATTCCCTGCTTTCTCTCTTTAACCTTGTGGACAAGGTTTTTTCGAAGGCGGGAGTAAATGTTATGATCTTGCAATTGGCCTATTAGTGAATCCTTGGATCACTATGAAGTAGTAGTTAAATAATGGGGGTCAGATTGTATTAGAGTAAGGATTAGATTGTAATAGTCTTGTTAATTGTGGGTTTTAGTTTTAATTGAGTTGTTGTTATGCCAGATGGCACTCTCGCGAATGTAAGGGCTGGCTTGTGGGATAAAAGCCTCAGCTAGTGGATTGAAAAGCATATATGAAAAACAATTAGAAATTTCCTTTTCTTGCTGTGCAATTCCTTTCCTCAGTACCCACCATTACCACACAGTCAAGGTTGCAGCTAGGTATTGGCTTGGGTTTTATCAGTTTGGGGGAATTTGATCGATTGGATTGAATTTCTAGGGTTTCTGTATTTCTTTTTGGAGTGTTTCTGTGAGCTGACGACGGAGCTTCTTTCTTCTGCTTGTTTTGTCGCCACGAGTCCCTTGTCCGAGGAAGGAAGACGAGGGCCGGTGACAGAGAACGGAGAGAGGGTGATTGAGGTGAGGTGTGTACTTTGACTTTTTATTTTTTTATTCTTTCACAAATAATATTACCCGTAGAGGGTGTTAAATCTCATAATGAGTCAGTCATAATAATATAATTCAAATTTGTCGCTTAAGATCTCTCATTTATAAATGAAGAAGAATACTACTAAATCATAGTAGTGAAAGGCATGTGCTCTGACCTTCTTGACAGTTGAATCGTCACATGCCACACTGTTGTTGTTGGTTTTCCAAGTTTATTACAATTAAATTATGATACAGAGTGTTTGATAATTATTTCGTAATGTAAGAGATGTCTATAGGCTACTATATATATAAACATTTTGGGTTTTTTTTAAACATAAATACAAAAAATTATGAAGAAGAAGATTCAAACTTAAGTAAGTCAAACACACTCCACTAAACCCTAAACCCTAATCAATAGGAATGGTTTGTGGATTACAAACGGTTATAATAGCTGACCCTAATAAAATAGCAATTACGACCCAAAGTAATAAGTACTTGGGTATGGACTTGGAAACTTCCTATTGTCTAGTATTTCTTAAATTTTTGTATCTAAGTGAAAATGAGCTAAACTATAAGGTGTATAATGTAATTTGATCAGTTTTGGATGCTAAATTGTAAGGGTGGGTTCGGTAGGTTTACTATACCAAAGCTCTTGTACCCATTATCATACCAAACATTTGGTATGAAAAAATTCATTACTATTACCATACTAAACTTTCAGTAAACCAAATTTTGGTATGTCAAAATTTTCGGTTGGCATGGTATGATAATAGCTGACACACCCCGACCAGAGTCGAGGCATGTTGGCCGTCACCCGAAAGTGACGTAACCAAAAGTGTGAGTGATGTAAAAATGTGAATAAATTAAAACCGAAACTAGAACTTATTTAAAATAATAAAGTGAATGCGCAGTAGTAGGTAGAACCCATATAATACAAATGTTCAGAGCATAGATGACAAATAGTGCAGTCCAAACTAGTTAAGCACTTAATACACAACGGGAATAGTTCCTACATTTAAACAGGGATATGTCAGAATCGCCGGCTAATTCTCATACGCCACAGAGTAATTCAGCTATCTAGCACCTGGAGGGACGAAAAATAGAAGGGTGAGTGGACAAAAACAAAAGTTTATAAAATCCATTTATTTTCTGAACATACTAACCCCTTACTGTAAAACATGTATAGTTTCTAGAAAATCATATTACGTATAGGTATGAAATCAAATGCAATCAACAGTAAATCCATAAGTATGCCACATCACAATATCTCAATACTAGTATAAGTAAAATCAAGGGTTCAATCAATCTGTACTAGCACACAAGTCGGAGTCACCTAATGCGACCTGTACAACTGAACTAATGCTCATCAATCTATGTTAGCACATAAGTCGGAGTCGCCTAATACGACCTGTACGACAAGAGTGAGTGTAATCATAATATATGCTCTAGTGCTACAATCACGTGAAGACTGGCGCTAATCGCGGTCACCTACAAGTCGAAGTTGCCTTATGCAACTTGTATGATAGGGCTGGCACCTACTTGGATCTAAGGCGAGCGTGCGGTGCGGAGATGAACATACATGTGAAAGACTGGCCCAGGTCCGTGGCGAGCACTAACACCAGGGTGCAGCAATGATGAACAAACTAAATGAATATAAGCATGTCATAACAATTCAATAATTCCAGTCAACATAATAATCTTACTTGACAATAAACTTACCTGTACATCTCGTAGGATTATTTTAGCATTTCACAAAAGTACAACATTTCTTATAATGTTATTTAATCATGGCATGATATGCATAAATCAATTCAAAATGCCCACCCACTTATAACATTTCTTATAACCTTATATATATATATATACACACACACATATACATGAAAACAAATGCCCACTCACTTATACGTCGATGGATTGTGACCCCCTATCCTCGCTTGTCCTTATACATCCTCAAGGTAAATCTCCCTTATATACGAAACAACTAATAATAATTAGTTAATTACAACATACACTAAAAGCTAGGAAAAACCCCCCATAGTTTGCTCAAACGGAAGGTTTGAATATACGAAAACACTCTACATGACATCACGGACCCGTATGTGTCAACCACTCGCCGGCCGGAGGCCGAACGCGCCATCATGCGCTGCCTAGCCCACGACCACACGCATAGCCACACACAGGTCAGTGGTGACAGAAGCCAAGGAATATCTAGTTTGTTTGTACCATACTTGACCAATCCTGAAACTACTGAGCACCAGTCAACGTTATACCATCAAGGACCCAAAAGAGTTTCCTTCTAACCAGAAGGCTAATCATAGCACAACACGTGTCGACATCAGAAGCCAATCATAGCGCGACGAGTGTCAACATCAGAAGCCAATCACAACACGACACGTGTCAATGTCAGAATGAAACTAGAAACCCTCTTCTATAATAGAGATCATTCTCTCACAATATTTCCTAATGTCATTTGTACTAAATCATTCACTAGTACTCACTACAAGAGAGCTTGAACCTATGTGCTTGTGTAAACCCTTCACAATTAATGAGAATTCCTCTACTCCGTGGACGTAGCCAATCTGGGCGAACCACGTACATCTTGTGTTTGCTTCCCTGTCCCAATCCATTTACATATTTATTCACACTAGTGACTGGAGCAATCTAGCGAAGGTCACAAACTTAACATTTTCTATTGTACCAAAGTCCTCACTGATTTTGTGTATCAACATTTGGCGCCGTCTGTGGGAAAGACACTTATTCCCACTTTCTTCAGCTTTGTTAAGTTGGTTTCCACCATTCGTACACTCTCTTTTGACCAGGCATCCCTCTCCAACATGGGGAGTGAAGGAAGCCACAACACGCAGAATGACACCCTTCTTGCACTTGGTGCGAGGCAACGAAAGAAAGAATGAAAGAGGGTTGCTCTTTAAGCTAAAGTCGATGAGTTAGAAGCTCAGAACAACAAGATAGCAATGAAGAATGAGGTCCTCCATAAGCAGTATGAGAAGCTCTTTGAGACGCTCGCTCCACAAACTAGGTGTACTCAAGCATGCGAACTCGTTACCCTTGTGGACTTCAACCATCATCTGGGTGCCCCCCAACACAGAGGGTCGCATTCCTTCGACATGGGTATCCCTGATGAGGAGCAAGCTAATCATCAAAACATTGATCAACATGAGACTTCTCTCAACCCAGCTGCTTCGACCCGAAGTAGGAGAAGTGGAGGAAGAAACCTCCTTACAGAAGGAGTGGAAGGATCGAAAGCCGACTTTCGCGACTGTCGAGATTTCGTAAAGCAACTTCGAGACAATCCCATCCATGTAAGCTCGAAGATCAATAACCCAAGGGTCTCTGAAATACTCAGTCCCCTCCCATGTCCCAGGCCGGCTACCAATTTAAGTAAGGGGCAACAAGTCCTAGAGAAACACGAAGGTATAAGGGACTCAGAGATGTTCCGACAGACATACCTAGGAAGTCAGTACGGCGAGTCCAAGGAAAAATCACATGCTATTGGTCAAACCTTTATACTTCCAAGAGGAGATGGAGATTTACAAAAGAAAGCTCCAGTGGTACATGACTCCACTCAGGACGCTCTTGTCCTACAACTTCTTAAGGTAGTAAATAAGTTGAAGGTCGAACGACAAGCTGAGATACCTGATTGGAACCAACCTAGACCTGGCCCTCTTACAAGGAGGATCCTCGACACCCCCCTCCAAGCAAAGACAAAGCAGAAGCTCGGCTTGCAACTCTATACTGGAAAGGAGGACCTGATTGAACACCTTAACATTTTTGAGTCTACCAAGGAGGACCTGATTGAACACCTTAACATTTTTTAGTCTACCATGGCATACCGGGTGCACACCGACGAAGAGCGATGTCTTCTCTTTCCCTTTATCCTATCTGGTGGAGCTCTAAATTGGTATTGCCGTCTTCCACCTGAGACGGTAGACTCATTTGAGGAATTGAGGAAACTGTTTGTTCTCAACACATTTTTCAGACCGATCGTTTGCACTCTGCTGATGACTTGTACACTATTCGCCATAAGCCAAACGAGTCATTACGTATGTATGCTGGCCGCATCAGCCATGAGTATTCTCGTTGTGCCGAGGCAGACGACAAGACTGCCCTCAAAGCCTTCACGGCAAACCTACGTGACTGTTTCTTCAGGTACATGATCAATGCCAACACTTGGAAGACTTACTCTAAGGTGATGGCACAAGCTTACAACCATGCCTCCGCCGAGGCAAGGACATATCAAGGGAAACCCCCCACAAAGTACCCCTTATCAGCAAGTATAGAGTGGAAGCCAGATCCAACCCAATGAGAAGACCTCGACCTTCCAAACGGTAGCGGTGCCTCCCCTGCCTTACTTAATACTTTGCACGTCAACAGACATATCAATCTCAGGGCAAAACGAAAGATTTCCATCCTCACCAGTCTCATTTTAATAAAATGAGTAAGGGACATTACCGCGATAACCAAGGGTATCGCCATGATAATCCCCAACCCCAGGTAGCCAACACAGTAGGTCAAGCACGTGTCAGGATAGCCCCTACCACGAGGTACGAGGCATACACGCCTTTGAACGCCACATGCGTGGCCATTTACCCCAGCATAGCACACTTGATACCGAAACCAAAGCCAAGGCACCCGGATTACAAGCCCACGAAGAACACGGGCACGTTTTGCTGCTACCACGAGCATAACGGCCATGACGGCGAGAAGTGTATCACCCTTCGTGATCATATTGAAGTGTTGGCACGTGAAGGAAAAATTGATCAATTCCTCATTCACCCTCCAAAGGGTAACCGTAACCAACGCCAGGTCAATGTGATATATTCCATAAGTGATGGCACACATATATCTAAATCTTCCAACAGGGCCATGAAAAATAGTGAACGAGCTTGAAGGTCTGGCCACCAAGTGTTTCACGTGGAAGACATCAGGGGAGGTAAGTATCAAAAGCCTAATTGGGATCCAATATGTTTCTACCCTGAGGAAGAAAGAGGTATCATCTACCCTCACAATGACCCACAGATCGTGGAAACTCACATAGCCAACTTTGAAGTACGACGAATCCTGGTAGACACGAGGGTTTCGGTCAATATCATGTTTGCTGAAGCTTTCAGGGCACTTAATGTAGCTGAACACTTGCTCGATCGGTCGATATCCCCTCTGATAAGCTTTTCCGGTGATATTGTGCAACCTTTGGGGAGCATACATTTACCTTTCACCATTGGTACAGGCCCTTACACAACTACCATTACCACTAACTTCCAGGTGGTTGATTGCCCAACGGCATACAATGTCATCTTCGGACGCACAGGCATCAATGATCTCAAGGCCATGGTATCCACACATATGTTGTTGATGAAATTTCCAACCCCCTATGGCAATGGTTACATCAGAGGAGATTAGCTTAGTGCACGATCATGTTACAACACTTCGGTCAAGCAACAACACCTGCCTGTGCCCAAGGAAACCCTTTCTATACATGACCAAGTCATAAAGACCAGCCCAGACAAAGCCAACTTGGATCTTCACAGTGGCAACAGTCAACCCGACGATCCTCGAGATGACTCTTTCACCCAGCAATCACAACCCGCTGAAGAGTTTGAGAAGGTCTCTATTCCGGATCGCATGGTGAAGATTGGTACCACCTTGTCACCACTCATTCGGTTGACATTGATCTCTTTTTTGCAAGAGAACATTGAGGTCTTCACCTGGTCATACGAGGACATGCTAGGCATCTCTCCCGATATAATTTGTCATCGCTTAAGCATTGACCCCAAGACCAAGCCAGTGAGATAAAAGCAAAGATCTTATGACGCTGAACGGTACGAGGCAATGAAGGCAGAAGTTGAAAAACTCAAAGGCATAGGTTTCGTCCGTGAAGTCAATTATCCAACGTGGGTAGCAAATGTTGTCATTGTTAAGAAGAATCCGACCAAGGAAAGTCTCCTGCTCCAAAAGGTCTTGTGGAGAATGTGTGTCGATTACACCGACCTAAACAAAGGATGCTCGAAGGATAGCTTTCCTCTTCCTCTCATAAACAGACTTATAGACTCTACGGCAGGGTGTGAACTTTTGAGCTTCATGAATGCTTACTCAGGATACAACCAAATCCTCATGAACCCTCCAGACTAAGAACACATAGCCTTCACTACTGACAGGGGACTATATTGCTATAAAGTCATGGCCTTCGGCCTAAAGAATGCAAGAGCGACTTATCAGAGACTGGTCAATTCAATGTTCGCCGAACAGATTGGGAAAAGCATGGAAGTTTATGTTGATGATATGCTAGTCAAGAGCAAACATGCTGACCAACACATCACCAACCTATCTAAAACTTTCACCATTCTGAAGAGGTATCGAATGAGGTTGAACCCCAACAAATGTGCCTTTAGCGTAGGCTCTGGCAAATTCTTAGGCTTCATGATAAGCCAACGAGGCATTGAGGCTAATCCTGAGAAGATTAAAGCAATCCTCGACATGAAGGAACCGATAACTTCAAAAGACATCCAGAGCCTTACTGGCAAGGTGGCAGCCTTAACTAGGTTCATCTTTAAGGCCACAGACAGATGTGCTCCTTTCTTCAAAGCACTTAAAGGAAGTAAGAAGTACATTACATGGACTGATGAATGTGCTGAGGCATTCAAGAACCTCAAAGACTACATGAGTAAAGCTCATTTGCTCTCCAAACCTGAGGTTGGTGACACTCTCATTATCTATCTGTCGGTATCAGCTTCAGCAGTAAGTTCCGTTCTCATTCGAAATGATGGTAATGTTGAACGACCTGTCTACTAGGCTAGCAAAGCCTTACAAGATGCGGAGACACGATACTCCAACATTGAGAAATTGGCTCTAGCATTGGTCAAGTCTGCTCGAAAACTTCGCCCTTACTTCCAAGCACACTCCACCATTATGCTTGACATATCCTATTGACATTATTTCTACGCCTAAAGAAGTGGGCAATAACATTGGGTGAGTTTGACATCTCCTACCAACCAAAGCCAGCTGAGAAGGGCCAAGCAGTGGCAGACTTCAATGCTGACTTCACATATCCTATTGATATTGTTTCTACGCCTAAAGAAGTGGTTTCATTACCCTTGGAAGTTCGGAAAATAGAACCAACAGCCCCAACATGGAGTCTATACGTTGATGGCTTGTCTAACCAACATGGTTGTGGAGCAGGACTAGTCTTTACGACCCCTGACAATATGGCGATGGAGTATGCTATTCGTTTCAAATTCAAGGCGTCGAACAATGAGGCTGAATATTAAGCCTTCCTAGCAGGCTTACGTTTGGCCAAACACCTTAGGGTTAAATGAATTGATATCTTCAGTGACTCCCAATTGGTGGTTAACCAGGTCACCAACAACTTTGACGCTAAGAATAGCTCCGTGGCAGCATATCTGGCATAAATACAATTGTTGCTCAAGCACTTGCACTACCAGATCACCCAAATTCCTCAAGCGGCAAATAGTCATGTAGATGCTTTGGCTCACCTTGCCTCAGCGGTGGAAGACAAGATTAGGAGAAAAATTTAGGTCGAATTGCTGGCAGCACCAAGCACCATGGCTGCGGAAGTGTGCAACTTACAACAGGGGGATAGTTAAATTACCCCGATTTATAGATTCCTTGCTCATGGCACCCTCCCAAATGACAAAGTCCAAGCTAAGCAGATTCGATACAAGGCTACCTGTTACTTGATCATTAATGACCAATTCTACAAGCGGGGTTTTAACCTACCGTACCTAAGATGCCTTACGCCCGCAGAGGCGGAAATTGTCATTCGGGAAATACATGCTAGATCTCGATCCCTAGCACACAAGGCTTTTCGCCAAGGATATTACTAGCCAACACTCCACCAAGATGCCATCAGAATATCCTGCTTATGTGATAAGTGTCAACCCTACGCAACTATTCCTCACTCCCCTCCCAAGCCGCTCACTCCTATGATCAGCCCTTGGCCCTTCACCCAATGGGGACTTGATTTGATCGGCCCAATGCCTGTAGGGAAGGGCAAGGTTTGCTATGCAATCGTTGCAGTTGACTACTTCACAAAGTGGGCCGAAGTAGAACCCTTGGCAACCATTACTAAGGCAAAAATAGAAGACTTCGTATGGAAGAACATCCTTTGCAGATTCGGCATTCCCAATGCGATAGTCACTGACAACGGGCGACAGTTTGACAACAATAAGTTCAGGATATTTTGCTCTAAGTTCAACATCAACTTATGTTTTGCCTCCCCAGCTCATCTCTAGTCTAATGGACAAGTTGAAGTCATCAACAAAATAATCAAGCGAACTTTGAAAACCAGTTTGGACAAGGCTAAGGGTTGTTGGCTAGAATTTGTACCCCAAGTTCTTTGGTCATACCGCACTTCATATCAGACATCAACAGGAGAAACCCCATTCTCACTTGCTTTTGGTACAGAGGCAGTTGTCCCAGTTGAGCTTGAGCAAGCAACGTTCCGAGTCCAGAACTACGTGCAAAGCGAAAATGAAAAACAACTTACCCTCAACTTAGATCTAGTCGAGGAACACAGAAACCAGGCTCACTTGAGGAATGTCGCCTACAAGCAGCGCATCTCCAACTACTATGACTCAAGGGTCAAACCTCGTTCTTTCAAAGTAGGGGACTGGGTATTGAAGAAAAGATTACTCTGCGACAGAGTCCCGAGTGAAAGGACACTTAGTCCAAACTGGGATGAACCATTTGAAGTTGTTAGCATCAGTCGCCCTGGCTTCTACAAGCTTAAAAGCTCCGATGGCAAGACCCTTGGCCCATGGAACGCTGATCACTTGAAGTACTATTACAAGTAAACTCACACTGTACAAGTGTTAAGCTTTAGTCGTTCGGCATCCTATGTAACGAAAACTATTTGGCATGAATTCAATAAAGAGGTGATTTAGACAACTTGATCCTAATCCTCTTACATTCCTAGCAATGAAACACTCGGGGTTCAAAGCTTCAACATGAATGCTTCCAACATGAAACAAAGTCTAAGTATATGTCAACAAGACTATACAAATAAACGAACAGCTTCACAGCATATTCGTTCAATCATACATTCCAACACATTCATACATAAGCCAACTGTGCTTTGAAAGGGTTCAACATATTTTGTGTCATTTGACAATTGCTACAATGTGCCTAGACAACTTACCCTTATTCTCACCAACCAGGTGATGAAATGTACAACCCGTACTCTAATATCATTTGGCAACTTGCCACTCATGCCACAAACCAGGTAATGAAATGTACAACCCGTACTCTTTTTCATGCCACCAACCAGGTGATGAAATGTACAACCCATACTCTAATATCATTTGGCAACTTGCCATTCATGCCACCAACTAGGTGATGAAATGTACAACCTGTACTCTCATTCATGCCACCAACCAAGTGATGAAATGTACAACTCGTACGCTAATATCATTTGGCAACTTGCCACTCATGCCACCAACCAGGTGAAGAAGGAACTCATCCTCATGCCACCAACCAGGTGATGAAATGTACAACCTGTACTCTCCTTCATGCCACCAACCAAGTGATGAAATGTACAACCCGTACTCTAATATCATTTGGCAACTTACCACTCATGCCACCAACCAGGTGATGAAATGTACAACCCGTACTCTCCTTCATGCCACCAACCAGGTGATGAAATGTACAACCCGTACTCTAATATCATTTGGCAACTTGCCATTCATGCCACCAACCAGGGGAAGAAGGAACTCACCTTCGTACCACCAACCAAATGATGAAAGCAACTCACCATTCATTCCACCTACCAGAAGATGAGTGGTACAACTTGTACATGTGAACTCCTAGCATTCACAAATAATCAAAAACCCTCAAGTTTGACAACTCAACTAGGGGAGCACTTATGCCCAACAAGAGTTATAGTCACCAACAAAGTCTTATTGCAAGCCAACAGCAACTTCAGTGCATGGCATACGAAGATCAAGCTATTCAGCTCTCTTGCATCTGCTTCAAACATTTCCCCTCTGTAACAATGCAAACATTACAACTCGTAGAAAGCTTCACATACTCTTGATCAACACAGTGTGAAGCAAAACCAATTTATGGTGCCAACAAGGGCTTCATCAATGGAAGGCAACCACAATTCTCAAAAGCTTCACACACTCTTGATCAAGACAGTGTGAAGCAAAACCAATTTATGGTGCCAACAAGAGCTTCATCAAAGAAGTTCAACCACAATTCACAAAAGCTTCACACACTCTTGATCAAGACAGTGTGAAGCAAAACCAATTTATGGTGCCAATAAGAGCTTCATCAATGGAGAGCAACTACAATTCTCAAAAGCTTCACACACTCTTGATCAAGACAGTGTGAAGCAAAACCAATTTATGGTGCCAACAAGAGTTTCATCAATGGAAGGCAAATACAATTTTCAAAAGCTTCACACACTCTTGATCAAGACAGTGTGAAGCAAAACCAATTTATGGTGCCAACAAAAGCTTCATCAAATGAGTTCAACCACAACTCTCAAAAGCTTCACACACTCTTGATCAAGACAGTGTGAAGCAAAACCAATTTATGGTGCCAACAAGAGCTTCATTAAAGGAGTTCAACCACAACTCTCAAAAGCTTCACACACTCTTGATCAAGACAGTGTGAAGCAAAACCAATTTATGGTGTCAACAAAAGCTTCATCAAAGGAGTTCAACCACAATTCTCAAAAGCTTCACACATTCTTGATCAAGACAGTGTGAATCAAAATCAATTTATGGTGCCAACAAAAGCTTCATCAATGGAGGGCAACTACAATTCTCAAACCTTCGAGGCAAATTCAAGACTGTTCGAAGCAAATTCAATTTATACGGTTCATCCAAACCTTCGACTATTACAAGTTGTGGCTTGCATCACAATCTCTTGCTCAACAGTGTGGAAGCAAAATTTGTATATGTTGTCTCTCCCACATTTTCAAATTTCTAGTTTCCCAAAAAAAAAAGAAAAAAGGGAAATTCAACAAAGCTTCATCAATGGAGGACGACTACAAATTCTCAAAAGCTTCACACTATCTTGATCAAGATAGTGTGAAGCAAAATCAATTTGTGGTACCCAACAAAGCTTCACCAACAAAAGCTTCATCAATGGAGGACAACTACAAATTCTCAAAAGCTTCACACCATCTTGATCAAGATAGTGTGAAGCAAAATCAATTCATGGTACCCAACAAAAGCTTCACCCATAAAAGCTTCACCAATAAAAGCTTCAACTCCAAAGCTTCACCTACAAAGCTTCAACTCCAAAGCTTCACCTACAAAAGCTTCACCCACAATAGCTTCACTTACAAAAGCTTCACCCATAAAAGCTTCACCAACAAAAGCTTCACCCACAAAAGCTTCACCCACCACAAAAGCTTCACCCATAAAAGCTTCGCCAACAAAAGCTTCACCCACCACAAAAGCTTCACCCACAAAAGCTTCACCCATAAAAGCTTCACCAATAAAAGCTTCACCCACAAAAGCTTCCCCCACCACAAAAGCTTCACCCACAAAAACTTCCCCCACCACAAAAGCTTCACCCACAAAAGCTTCACCCACAAAAGCTTCACCCATAAAAGCTTCACCAACAAAAGCTTCACCTACCACAAAAGCTTCACCTACAAAGGCTTCAACTACAAAGCTTCAACACAAAAGCTTCACCTACAAAAGCTTCACACTATCTTGATCAAGATAGTGTGAAGCAAAATCAATTCATGGTACCCAACAAAATTTTCAACTCCAAAGCTTGACCCACAAAAGCTTGACCCACAAAAGCTTTACCTACAAAAGCTTCACCCACAAAAGCTTGACCCATAAAAGCTTCACCTACAAAGCTTCAACACAAAAGCTTCACCTACAAAAGCTTCACACTATCTTGATCAAGATAGTGTGAAGCAAAATCAATTCATGGTACCCAACAAAGCTTCAACCTCAAAGCTTCACCTACAAAGCTTTAATATATATATATATATATATATTTTTTATGGAAATTTGGAAATTCAAAAATTCAAAAATTTGAAAAGAAAAAAAAATCGAAAAAAAAAATTTCGGAAAAGAAAAAAAATTCGAAAAAAGTTTTCCCCACTCGGGAAATTAAGGGAGCACTACCTCAACTTACATGCTTCAGTCACAAAGCTTTAACATACACAATTCAACAAAAGGAAAAATTCAAAGAACTTAGTGAAGAAGGCCTTGGTGTATTTAATACAATACGTTGAAATGAAGCAAAGCTTGTTTATTGATATCTCTGATAAGTTACAAATATGTACATATACATGAATCAAAATAAACAAACAAGAGGGAGCCTTCACAAAGGTTGCTTAGGAGAAATCTCAGCAGTCGGCAGAGCCCTAGAAAGAGGAGGCATCAGAGGGTGATTATTCGGAGCCTCAATACTAGGCCCCAGAAGGAGGAGGCACCGAAGGTTGATTATTTGGAACTTCATTATGCGGTACAACCCCAGAAGATGAAGGCAATAAATGCCTTTGGAGCAAACCCACAAACTTTTGATGATCAAGTAGAATTTGACAATCAGATTCCTGCAGCTGGTCGAGCTTCCTCTTCATGTTTGTAGCATAGTCATGTGCGGGTCTGTGCAACTGTTTATTCTCATGCTTGAGCCCTTTGATCTCTTGTTTGAGACTTATCAGTCCAGCCGCCAATGATTCGACTTGGCGGGTTCGAGCAAATAGGCGTTGGGCTATATTAGACACAGAACCTGTACACTGAACACTGAGAGCCAGAGAATCCTTAACAGCCAACTCATCAGACCGTTTGGAAAGTAGTCTGTTATCTTTGGGAGTGAGAAGGTTCCTGGCCACCACCGTAGCTGTCATATCATTCTTCATTAGAGAGTCCTCAATGGTAAGAAGACCAGTAGGGGATAAGAAGGATGGGCGCCATATGTTGTCTTGAGAGGGCATGGCTGCCTTTTCACCAAAGTTCAAGTCAAAACGACGGTCGGATGGGCCAGACATTCTCAGAAATGATGAAGGAGAAATGAGGTGTAATAAATCTCTGAAGTAAGGGGAAAATTCCTACAAGCAATAACTCACTGAATGTACTTCTTGCACATAATTGGTGCCCTTATAAAAGAAAGGGCAACAGGGCCGTTGGTTCAAAAATCGAAGAGGCACCACTCTTCGGATTCCGAAGAGGCACCACTTTCCACATGCAACATCAGCTCCTCGGGTACCACAGATAACTTTACCAAAGATCTTTGACAAAGTTTAGACACATAAATTTTGAAGGTCTAGCTACCCTACTATTACCTACAAGGGTAAAGGAACAGCACCACTGCTTGGTAACTAGAAAGTCCCAATGTGTGTCACCTCCGTGCTCCGTGGCAAGGCAGATTGACAAAAATGCCTAACCTTTACTCACATTCGAGAAAACACTCCTAACAAGATTGTTTGCTCAAAAGTCGAAAAGGCACAGCTCTATCTTGATAGCCAGACTCCCAACAGGATTACGTGCTCAAAAATCAAAGAGGCACCGCCCTCAAAATCTCAAAAGCCAGACTCCAAACAGGATTACTTTCTAAAAAATCGAAGAGACACTGCTATCCAAATCTCAAGAGGCAGTCTCCTAACATGATTGCTTTCTCAAAAATTGAAGAGGCACCGCTCTCCGAATCTCGAGAGCCAGACTCTCAACAGGATTACTTTCTCAAAAATCAAAGAAACACGGCTCTCCAAATTTCAATAGTCAGACTCCCAACAGGATTACTTGCTCAAAAATCGAAGAAGCACCGCCCTCCGAATCTCGAGATTCAGACTCCCAACAGGATTACTTGCTCAAAAATTGAAGAGGCACATCTCTCCAAATCTCGAGAGCCAGACTCCCAACATGATTACTTGCTCAAAAATCGAAGAGGCACCGCTTTCCAAATCTCAAGAGCCAGACTCCCAGCAAGATGACTTTCTCAAAAATCAAAGAGGCACCGTTCTCCAAATCTCAAGAGCCAGATCCCCGATAGGATTGCTTGTTCGAAAACCGAAGAGGCACCGCTCTTCGAACTTCAAGAGCTAGATTTCCTTGGATAAAGCTTGTCTACAATCTTCACACGCAACATCAGCTTTCCAGATACCACAAACCACTTTTTCAAAGTTTTCTAACAAAGTTAAAACACGTGAATCTTGCAGCTCATAGTACATTGCTATGACCGAGAAGGGTAAAGGAACAGCGTTACCACTTATTGTTGGGACAATTCCTATATATGTCGACCTTCATCCTCCACAGCCAGGCAGACCTGCAAATAAAAAAAATGCTTAACTTTTCTTCACATCCGAGAGGGCACTCAGTAGAGTCTCTCGAAATACTCAGCTTATTTTCTCCCCGATAATACCTCTACAAACAAGCCACACCAGAGCAAGAGTATCTCATATCATCAGGGTTAAAAGCAAGAGTATCCCATATCATGCTTTTTCCTTGTCTTTTCCTTTGGCCTTGTTCTTACCTGCAAGACAAGGAGAAAGAAAGCAATCAGTCAGCATTTGGAATCAAGCTTCCAATCAGGAATTGACTGCCTGGAACCCCTTGCCTGATTACTTACCTGGCATTGCTCTCGAGTACTCATCTTCAACATCTTATGCTTCTAGAGAAGATACCACATCTGCCTGAGAAATAGATAGAGCAAGTGAGAAAGATACAAGGAATCATGTGGAGACAAACATAACAGAACACGTGTCGATACATCCACTACTTTGTCAACAGCAAAAGTATCCCATATCATCAGGGTCGAACGTACTTTAGATTTGATGGACTTGTTTTGACCCTTAAATTCTTGAGTCACCAGAAAACCTTCCAGCCTAGTTCAAGAATAAGCCTGTGGAAAGTTACTTCTTCAAAAGTATCTCATATCATCTCTTCTACATTTGCTTCTCCTTATCCTTGTTACTGTTTACGATGCAAGGAGAAGGAGAACAATCAACCAGAAGCCGAAGTCGAACCTCCGATCCAGGTTGCTTGCTTGGAAGTCTGATTGCTTACCTTGTCTGTTACCTCTTACGGCAAATCTCCTAACTCGGCGACTTGGGGGACTCCTACTATAGGGTTTGTATCACACTTGACCAAGCCCAAAACTACAAGTAAGCTTCAAGTGAAATTGATACATTACCTTGTGCATCTTCATCGGTTAAAGATACCACCTTTGGATGAAGGAAAAGTACTTCCAGAGAAGATGTCACATATACATATGAACAGATAAGACAAGTGAAAATGATACCACACTTCGGTACTTAGAAGTTTCATGATTACTCAATAACTTGGATCTTGCAAGTCCCCAACCGAGGAGTTTCCCTCACTCGGGAACTTAGGGGAGCACTGTTTATACCATACTTGACCAATCCTGAAACTACTAAGCACTGGTCAACGTTATACCGTCAAAGACCCAGAAGAGTTTCCCTCCAACCAGAAGGTCAATCACAGCGCGACATGTGTCGACATTAGAAGCCAATCATAGTGCGACACGTGTCAACATTAGAAGCCAATCACAACATGACACGTGTCAATGTCAGAATGAAACTAGAAACTCTCTTCTATAAATAGAGATCATTCTCTCACAATATTTTCTAATGTCATTTGTACTAAATCATTCACTAGTACTCACTAAAGGAGGGCTTGAACCTATGTACTTATGTAAACCCTTCACAATTAATGAGTACTCCCCTACTCCGTGGAGGTAGCCAATCTGGGTGAACCACGTACATTTTGTGTTTGCTTCCCTGTCCCTATCGATTTACATACTTATCCACACTAGTGATCAAAGCAATCTAGCGAAGGTCACAAACTTAACATTTTCTGTTGTACCAAAGTCCTCACTGATTTTGTGCATCAACACAGTTAAATAGTAACGGAACTTAACGGCATTACATGACGCCGTTAGAATATTCTGTCAACTTTGACGGAATTCTTCGTTTTCTCCAGTAGGCCTTGCTGTCTGCTGCCGTCTGGTTCGTCGGTTTCTGGGTAAAATTTCAAAACCTCATAGCTTGCTCATTACTCAACCATTTTTGAAGAAATTTATATGAAAGTGAAGCTCTTGAGGAGTAAAACAAGTCTATACCTTTTGGAAGTCCAAAAATGGATGGGAAAAGGCTTGGAAATGTCTTGAAAGTCTCGGCCTAAAACTCGACTCCTTGAAAACATGTGTTCTCTTGTCAACTCCACTCCAAACCTAGTCTAGGGACTCTAGGGAGTTGACTAGGTGCTTCCACGACCTTCAAAAACTTGTAACTCGGCCGTGATCACTTCGGAGCAAACTCGTCCAAGCCGGAGCTTCCGAGTTGACAAGTCAAAACTCGTCCATTTGACGATCTGTTGGTACGGCTGGGTTCGTGGTTTCGAGAGGAATGTAATGGTGTTACAACCACCCTCATATTTCCATTTTATTTTTGTTTTTCCTTAGAACATTTTTAAATCTATCAATTTAACGCTTTATCTCTTTTAATCCTAATCGTTGATCCAGATTCCTTTTTTATCCTAAACTGCCATGTGGTAGCTCTCTGGCTCTCTTCTTTTCCCTCTCTTCCTGAAACACTTTCCATCTCAAACCTCTCTCTCTCTCACGGGAACCCTCATGTACTTTAGAGCTCCGAGAGCTCTTGTTTTCTTTTTCTCTGAAAACTAATCAGAACCAACAGTTTAACCTCATAGCTAGAATCTTTGGAGCTTGAGGAATACAGTTATAACCTTGCATGCGTTGGTAGAACACCTCTGTGTGTTCTGCCATTGAAGCCGAGAGCTTCAAACCTCTGAAACTCGAACTCAGGCGAGTGCTCTTCTCTAGTATGTTTTTTTGAGTTATTCTCAATTCAATGGGAGGTTCTAATCAGTGCATGCCTTATATTTTTGTTTTCCAGAACCCGACGAGAAAACCCGACGAATTCCGAGATCCACTTCGCCGTTCTCGACCACAGTTGAGACTCTAAGTGGTATAATTCCGTTCCCATCATTTCAGCTATTTCCCTCTTCAATTTGGTACTTGGTTTGACTGTTGTTTGAACGTTTGCCGTGGACTGGAACTATAACAGCTCCGGTGTTCTTCCCCGACTACACCCAAAGCCACCAGGCCATCAGGCCATTTTTACTCACCCACGGGCCTCAACCCTTACTTGAACCGACCCATTTCCCTTCTGATTATTTGGCATGTGGGCTGTGCCTTGCATGGGCCGTGCATGTGTGTGAGTTGTGTGCATGTGAAAGTGGGTCGTGCATGTGTGTGGGTTGTGTGTGTGTCCGTGCGTGTGTGTGTTATGTGATACGTATGTGTGTTGTGTGTGTGTGTGTGTGTTCGTGCATGTGTGGTGTGTGTGTGTAAGCATGTGCACGTGTGTGTATGTATGTGTGTGCTGGCGTATGTGTGTGAGTGTGGGTTTGGGTTTAAGCCTAAACCACCCTTCTTCACCTTAAACCCTTTTAACCCAAAAACATTAGGATCCTAAAACCCATTATACCTTAACCCATTCAACCCAAATCCTTTATTTTATTTAATTCAAGCCCAAATCCTTTAGAAAATCCTTTTATTTATTTGTTACCTTTTTGTGCTTAGGTGAAGTTGCTAGTGAGGAAATTCTTAATCCTTATCCACACAACTCTACTGCTAAGGAGTATCTGTGAGTGGACCCTTTCTAAAATTTGCATAATTTCATAGTTTAATTGCATAAATGAAATGCATGCCTTACGAGTTATTAACTGATTTTATGTTAAGCACATTTATTGAAATATTGATTATCATCTCGTTATTTTGTAAGGAATTAATTGTTGGCCTATATTGAGCTATATTTTAAAATATCGTATTTTCTATAAAAACCATGAATTGGTAGACTATCTGATGGATGACGATAGGATGCTAGAATATGTTTTAGAAACCCCTCTTTATAGTATAGACGATGGATGACTTTATGCTATGAAGTGGTTATTTATGAAAGGCGTAACTATTTATGCGTACCTAGTGGACATTATGCCGTCTGGGGCGAGGATTTGGTGTTGGCAGATAGGCCGGGAGAAATAATCCCTAGCTATGGGATGAGGGACACAGAACAGTCATTGGGCCGGGAGTTGGTAATCTCTGGCTACGGGCGCAAAGACCATGGTACTGGCATAGAGCCGGGAGATATATATATTCATTCAGTGATCTTACTAGTAGTACATCGCATTACAAGACGATCTGTGAGACGTTTGATATTTTGTGTTCTACGATGTCTGTTGAGATATTTTTGGCATGCTAGGGTTTTCAGTAAAACCATCACTTATTATACTAGTAGTTTTCTTTATATGAACTGTGGAGGTTAGTATATTGATAACTATTTTATCAAGCAGGCGATTCTCTTAGGAATTTAGTGAATATGATACCTTCTATTCTATTGATCTGTCTCTTTTCCGGTGAGGAGAATAAGTCGACTATTGAGCATATAGCTCGGTTCTCGGTCCAGTGCGGGGAAACTAGGTCCCAAGGAGAAGAGAGCTTGTTGGAACACATGCATGCTAATTCCGGAACATCTATTCTTGGAACACGAGAAAATGGTGGATCTGGGTGCCCCAATTTGATATCCTTTTCTTATGCCAAATGCATAGCTACCAACAGCAGCTATTATTGTATATATGAACTTGGTCCACTCACCTTTGTTTTGCGCCCCCATTCAGGTCTTAGAAACGAGGACTATGACACGACATACGAGGCATTCCCTTACCAGTAGCAATCTATCACTCACTTGTGTGATATCTTGTAATGATCTTTCCTTTTATGAATCTTGTTTTAGAATGTGTTATGTGCACTCTAGACACTTCCTTAAACTTTGTTTATTACTTCTAGATTCTAATGTTTATTCATGAATACTTCCTCCTAATCATTACTCTTGTAATCAATAAATGGCTTTCGTCACCCTCAGGTGTCGGCTAGCACGTGCCTATCTGGGTATTTAGAGAATATCGGGGTTGGGACATGTTAAATGGTGGTACTTTCAGGCCCGATCTAGGATTTTTAAGGTGTGAGTTTTGTTGTTGCAGAGAAAAGAGAGGTTCGGTGAGAGAGAGAATGAGAAGAAGAGAGAGAGAATGAGTGTGTTCTGATTGGGGAAGAGAAGTGAGAGACAGTGTTTCTAATTGGTTAAGTGAGAGTGAGGGTGAGTTTGATTGGTGAGGAGGGATTTAGGGAAAAACAAGTGAATGTGACAGTTTTAGGGGTTATGATTGGTGAAAGTGTGAAGAAAGGGGACACGAATCCCACTTTAAAGAGAAAAAGAGATAAAATTTGTACAATTCGAAATCAAACGTAATCTAAGTTTCTATCTAAAATAGTGTTTCCAACACTGAATAATTAATACAAGTGTACAAATCTACCCGTTGTTTACGTACTTTAATGTAATGTAACTTTTCATTACCACTCTGATTCGGGTCTAATTCGTACTCACGCGATCGTAACAATGAGTACTATTTAATTACGATAATGAGAAAATAATTTAAAGTCAAATAACCATGTCCACGTCACTTTGCAAACAAGGGCATAAACATCAATTTACGCACTTGGGGAGAAATTACATGGAAAATTAGGGACAGGTCATCACAATAGTAATGATGTTATAAACTCTGTATTTAAGTGTGATTGTGTAAATCCTATATTAGGTTTGATATTAGTTATTCTTCCCTATTATGACTTGTATTCCTTGGAGGAAAAGGATTCTTCCCTTCTTTATTACTATAAATAAAGGCATTGTGTAAGGGGAAATAACATATCATCTACACAACCTTACAAACACATCTCTCTCTCCCTACTCTCTTTGCCTTGCACTCCCTCTCCCCTGTTAGATAAAATAAGCCACAACACGTTATCAACACGTTCCTACTGCTGCACTTAGGAATCTGACGTGAAAGTTTTTTTCTGCATCAAACCAGTTCATCAATATCATCATGCAATCAGGTTCTTCCAAAACAATGGTTTTTATCTTGATATTTTTACAGCCTGATAGCATGAACATTCACCATAATGCATGACACAACTTTACGATTTTTGAATTTTAGTTTCTACATAAACTGTGTATACATTATATCCATAATTATTGAATTATGTGAATTGATATTGCCATAAATTACATCAAATATCTGTTCATACATTGAATTAATCTGGAAATTGAAAAAAATTAAAAATAATTTTTCTAGGGTTCTTCCAACCCATGACCCGAGCCAACCCATAGAGTCATCAGCTCCACCTGGAAAACTTGACGCCTATGGCGTCCAACCCAGAAACCCTAACTCGCCTGCCATGAGGCCACGACTTTGTCGTACGTTTTTCTGGCAATTCACGGCACAATGTCTTGATTTTGGACCAAAATCATTGAAATTCCAGAAGAATTCATCGAATTTGGATGAAATTCGAGATTGAATTTCATGGGTTTTCTTTCGTTCTCCCTGACTTCGAGGTACCTTCCTCTGTCACTAGGAACTAGCTCACCGTCGAACCCATGACTCTGCATCGAGAACCATGTTCTAAAATCCTACCGCCTGAAGTAGCGACATTGATCTCCTTTCACGACGACATAACCCAATTCAGACCTGGGGTGTTTTGGACTTGACCTAAGCCCACCTGGGCTTTGATTCTCTTGACCTGCAACATAGAGCCCAATTGGGCATTTGTTGGACTCAGCCCGCAACACCAGCCCGTGGCTATGGTGTCCCCATGTCCTATGACGCACTGGATTGCATCTTCCCCGGGTTCATCTGACCGTGCCACATCAGATTTTGCCCACGTTGGAACATCGGTGCACCTGTGAGAACTTGAAATTTTTTTAATTAGTTAGTGGTGCAAGTGTTGATTTAACTCTCTAATTTATATAATTAGACTAATATGTAAATTGGTTCATATTTTTTTTAGATTCATTATATATATATATATATATATATTATATACAAATACAATATTTTATTATTACTTTATTTTTTCCTTCTTTTGGACGACAACCCCAATAAGGAGTTCATGATCTCCTTATCTCCTTTAGTCTAAAAAGGGGAAAAAGAAACCCTAGCTTTTCTCTCTTCGAAGTTTTTGTCGTCGAGTCTTCAATTCCAAACTTATCTAGAGTCAAATTGGAGTAGCCAACAAGTAATTCATGAGGTAAGTTTGTTCTGGTTTCCTTATGACTGTACATTGAACTTGTGTTTTACATGCTTCTTTCTCTCTTACCACCACGTAGGAATTTGAAATTAGGAGGTGTGTTATTTTCATTTGCTAGGATTTTCATCTCAATCTAGTTATCGTGTGGGTAGTCAGGTAAATCCTCCTCTTACTGCTAGCAAGCAGGAAGTGTTCAATTTCTGTGGCTTGGTGGCTTGTGTCACCTGAGTGTTAGTTCCAAAAGAACATGTGGAGTCTATGGAAGTAGGAGGCGGAGGTCTAAGAAGCAAGTGGTGAATAGTCTAGAGTTAGGTATCATGATTGTTAGGGATAAGTATGAGTTTTTATCCAGTTAAAATGAAACAAAAACCTGCATAAATAGGGAGTTAATAGTTCTCTTGAGAATCAACAGTAATAGAAATGTCAGACAAAAAGCTTTATAGTTTCCGAAGGCTAGTGAGGAGAAAGGGTGCTAAGAGTTGAAGTATTTTTCTTTTGGTTAAACTTCTCATTCCTTTTATTTGTTTCATTTTTATTTTAGAGGGGCTTTGAAAAGGTTGGTTAATTAATAGTCAATCTCTTTTAGCCAAAAAACCTCATAATTTTATTATAGAATGTTCAATTTCCCCTTTTATTTCAAAATATACTTATGTTGTGTTACTGTTTAAAACAGAGAGCTTTCATAAACTCAAAAAGAAAGAGTCTTTTATGTTGAGGTTTTGATTATGGATTGGTACGAAGGAAGGGATTTTAAGGTGAATTTTTGAAACATGAAACTGTTGAACTAGTCATCCAATTCAATAAACAAATTTTGGTGTTAGAAAGGAGTTCTGATTGTAATAATATATTTAGATATTATTGGTGGATTCGTACAGATATCCAATATTAATTTTGCATAACAAATTTCCACCATACAAAAACTTTTAGTTTTAAAACTATTTTTAGAAAACTGACGTATGTGTTGTTTTGGTTATTATTATACATACTTGTATTCTACAAAATCTATTTATAATACGAGTTATATTTTAAATTGGGGTAAAAGACTGTTTACTACCCTCATGTTTCGTGGTTTTCAACATTTAGTACATCAAGTTTTTTTCGTCCTAGATTCATACATAAAGTGTAAATTTTGGGACAGTCTCATATATCCGTTAGTCAAACTGTTAAGTTTTCTGTTAACTGTGATGTGGCGCACTGATTGGGCGCCATGTGTCATTCACGTTTTTTTTTTTCTTTTTTCTTTCTTTTCTTCTTCCTTCTTATTCTTCTTCTTCCTCCGACTGCAACTTTCTTTCTTTTTTTTTCTTCCTCCTTCTCCTTCTTCCTTCCTCCTTCTTCCTTCCCCTTTTTCCTTCTTCTTCCTTCTCCTTCTTCTTCTTCTTCCTCCGAAATCTAGGGAAGTTTGTTTGTTTGTTTTTTTTTCTTTCTTCTTCTTCCTCCTTCTCCTTCTTCTTCTTCTTCTTCCTCCGACTGCAACCTTTTTTTTTTCTTCCTCCTTCTTCTCCTTCTTCCTTCCCCTTCTTCCTCCTCCTTCCTTCCTCCTTCTTCTTCTTCTTCTTCCTCAAAAAAAAAAAAAAAAAAAAAAAACTTTCATCTTCCCCCAGATTCGGAGGAAGAAGAAGAAGAACGAAGAAGGGGAAGGAAGAAGGAGAAGAAGGGGAAAGAAGAAGGAGGAAGGAAGAAGGAGAAGAAGGAGGAAGAAAAAAAAAACTGAATCTGGGCAGATTCAGAGGAAGAAGAAGAAGAAGAAGAAGAAGGAAGAAGACAGAAGAAAAAAAAAAGAAAAAAAAGAAAAAACTGAATCTGGGTTCAGAGGAAGAAGAAGAAGAAGAAGAAGAAGAAGAAGGAAGAAGGAGGAAAGAGAAGGAAGAAGAAGAAGAAAAACAAAAAAAACAAAAAAGCTTCCCCAGATTCGGAGGAAGAAGAAGGAGAATGAGAAGGAAGAAGAAGGAAGAAGGGGAAGAAAGGGAAGGAAGGAGGAAGGAAGGAAGAAGGAGAAGGAGGAAGAAAAAAAAAGAAAAAAAAGAAAAGAAAGTTGCAGTCGGAGGAAGAAGAAGAAGAAGAAGGAAGAAGAAAAGAAAAAAAAGAAAAAAAGAAAAAAACTCGGATGACACGTGGTGCCCAGTCAGTGTGCCACGTCATAGTTAACAGAAAACTTAACAGTTTAACTAACAAATGTATGAGACTGTCCCAAAATTTACACTTTAGGTATGAATTTAAGACGAAAAAAACTTGATGTACTAAATGTTGAAAACCACGAAACATGAGGGTAGTAAACAGTCTTTTACCCTTTAAATTGTATGCTTAAATAGTGATAGTTTATACTTTGAATAGGAACTCACGAGTTGGACCAAGATACTTGATCAGTTTGGCAGTTACGTGGACTTACGTTGTAGCTTTGGAACCAGGTAGGGGGTGCTTGGGAAACCTTATAAATATTTATTCCTTTATTATCTGATTAATACATATTGATTAATACATATTGATTGATATTTATCTATGTGGTTGGATTCATAAACTCATTACCCATTACTTGGATGGATTGATATACATGCTCTTCATTCATTTGTTAAACAATGAACTGATTACCTTGGGCTGAGATTCTTGTGAAGTAGATAGGGAAATGGGCAATGAGGAAGGCTTTTGTGTAGTTGAGCCTAATTCTTGGCAGGTACCAGGTCTCAAGCCAGCCCCAAAGTGCACAATAATTTAAGGGTAATACGGGATTGGTGAAAGGGAATTAGGCAAGAACACTAACAATAGGAAAATATGGTGTTTGGGTTCAAGTTAATAGGGTTTGAAGAGAGAAACTTTGTGCATTCATACATATCATTTTTCTAATATGTTTTAACTACATAAAAATAATATACTAATGGTTATATATTGAGGTCTAATGTCCCTACTGAGCTTTATGCTCACCCTACTTAAATTTTGTGCAGGATCGGAACCAGAGAATTAAGTCATGTGCTAGAGATGTTACTTGTTGTATGATATGTGTAAATAGAAATAAAATAAAGAGCTTGGTGGTGTTTGCTCTTTTGTTTGAATAAGGAACAAGAAGCTTTATGTAAATTTATGTAAAATGTACTTTGTAAAACTTGAGAATTATCTCTTGGTGAATAAATGTGAATTATGTTTGAACAAATTTATATCTTCTAAATAATTTTTTTTCCTTTTCTTTCTTCACTATTTAACTATGGATTAATCTGTTCTTAAAGATTCTATTCCATATTAAATTGTGAATCATGCCTTAATTAGAGTTTTAAGTTAATACTCCGATTAGGGTGTGACAAATTGGTATCAGAGCACTAGGTTAACATTCTGTGGTTAGTACAACTTGTTTTAAGTGGTTTGCTTGCTATTATCTGATTTTGAAGTTATCTTTGTCTCTGTTAACATGTTACTTTGTTGTAGAATAATGGTTTCATTTGGAAGTGTGGATACCAAAGGAGGATATCATATGGGAAAGGATGGTATCGTTCCAGCAAATGATGCCATTTATGACTATGTTTCTGATCTGAATTCCACCGAGATTCTACGGAACGAGATGTGGAAAGTTGGAAATGAAAAGATATTTTATACACCAGAAATGCAGAGAGAGTGTGTTGATTATCGCCCTAAGTCAAAAATGGAGGATATATGACGAGCAAGAGCTAAGCTGAAGGATGATGAAATATATAATAGTCTTCAAGATCAGATTATTGCCAAAGGAGATATAGCTTGGCCACCACCAGGGATATATTTACCCCAGGTTGAAGATCCAATTGAAAACAACCCAGAAAATTCACATGTCAACAATCTTCCTATTGAGAATTTAAACGCTAACAACTCTCCAGCTGCTAATTTTCAGTTTGAAGATTTTCAAAGTGATGATTTTCAGTTTAACTTCGATGGAGATGACTTCCAATGTGATAACTTCCAGGCAGATAACTTCTAGCTTACTGATCTGGAAACTGCTTTAGAAGATATACCTGAAGATTCAATACTCTCTTTTGAATTTGTTTGTGGTCCATCAAAGCTCAAGTCCATACACTTCAATTATATGTCTAAGTTCTGATGATGAATCTGATGTGAAGAAAGTCCTGATGTTCCAGTTAAAACAGAGTCTGATAAGGAATAAATGTTTTATGAGATGAACTATGACTACCTAAGTATTAGTATTTCAGGCTGACTTTTTGGTGTATAGTATAATCAGCCTTTATGGGGGGAAGTGTAGTGTAAATATTATTGAACTAAACATGGTAAATACCAATATTAAACTAAAAATGGTAAATACCAAAAAATATATATGACAATATTTGGGAATTTCTTATATTTTCATTAATCTCCAAAGTGGAGTATATATAGGAGTTACAATTGGTATTACATATATACTTCACCAATGTGGGACAATAAACTACTATTTACACTCTAACTAATATATAACTCGCAACACTTCCCCTCAAGTTGGTGCAAAGATGTCACGCATGCCCAACTTGTCAAGCGAGTTGGAAAACACACTATTAGACACAACCTTAGTAAGAGCATTAGCAAGTTGATCTTCAGATCTCACAAACGGAAACATAATAATTTCAGCATCCAATTTTTCCTTAATGAAATGTCGATCAATCTCGACATGTTTTGTTCAATCATGTTGCACTGGATTATGAGTAATCTCAATAGCAGTGCTTGTTATCACAATGAAGTTTCATAGCACCTTTGGGGTTAAACGCAAGATATCTCAACAATTTTTTCAACCACAACAACTCACATACACCATGCAACATACCACGAAACTCAGCTTCTGCACTTGACCTAGCCACCACTTTTTGTTTCTTGCTTCTCCAAGTAACTAAATTACCACCCACAAACGTAAAGTATCCAGATGTAGATCGCCGATCAGTGATAGAACCTGTCCAATCTGCATCTGTATACCCTTGGACATTCAAATGACCATTCTTGGAGAAAAACAGGCCTCTGCCAGGAGCCATCTTCAAGTACCTCAAAATACGGGTTACTGCATCCATATGAGCTTCACTAGGTGAGTGCATAAACTAACTTACCACACTAACGGCATAAGCAATGTCAGGGCGAGTGTGAGATAAATAAATTAATCTCCCCACAAGCCTCTGATATCGTTCCTTATGAGTAGGAACTTGATCTGGAAATAAGCTCAAACGATGATTTTGCTCAATCGGAGTATCAACAGGTTTGCAATCTAACATACCTGTTTCAGCTAACAAATCAAGAACATATTTCCGTTGAGACAGAAAAATACCATGCTTGGATCGTGCAACCTCGATTCCTAGAAAATACTTCAATTCACCCAATTCTTTCATCTCAAACTCAGTAGCTAGGTACTTTTGAAGACGTTGTATCTCCTTCTGATCATCACCAGTCACTATCATGTCATCAACATAAATAATCAATGCAGTTAGCTTACCATTTTGTCGCTTTAGAAACAAAGTATGATCTGAATGACTCTGGATATACCCAAACTTCTTCATTGAACTTGTAAACCTCCCAAACCACGCTCTAGGAGATTGTTTCAAACCATACAAAGCCTTTCGTAACCTGCATACAACACCTTTTCCAGGAGATGTTCCAATACCAGGTGGGAGATCCATATACACTTCCTGCTTAAGATCACCATGAAAGAAAGCATTCTTAACATCAAAATGTAACAGAGGCCAATCCTGGTTTGCTGCTAAGGATAAAAGAACAAGCACAATATTAAGTTTGGCAATAGGAGCAAATGTCACCTGATAGTCCACCCCATAGGTTTGAGTATAACCCTTAGCAACTAATCTAACTTTATGCCGGTCAATAGAACCATCTGCTTTGTGCTTAATAGTAAACACCCATCTACATCTAACGACTTTTTTTTCCATTTGGTAAAGGAACCAAATCCCATATAGAATTCTTTTCCAAAGCTTCCATCTCAACTTGCATGGCATTAACCCACTTAGGGTCAGACAAGGCATCTTGCAATTGTGTTGGAATTGATACACTAGATAGCTGACATATGTAAGATGCATATGGTTTAGATAAACGATGAGTAGACACATAATTGTTGATAGGATATTTGGCTTTGGCATGCATATCAGGCTCATAGTGTACTTTAGGTTTTCCGAGATTAGCTTGTGGAGGCAACTGATAAGTAGAAGAATCGTCAGAATTTACCTCATGTATGCCACCATCTTGTACCAAACTGTTAGAAGAATCATCACTGGACGAACCATCATCAGGCAACTCGTTAGACATATCAGCAGCAAGCAACCGATCATTAGAAGGCAATTCGTTAGACATACTAACAAGCAACTCGCTGGGCACATTTGATCTATTATCAGTAGAAATAGTTCCAAGAATAACAGGTGACTGATCACTATCTGTAGTCGAATGATCATTATCACACAACATAATAGGTTCTGTTCCCAACTCTGCCTGTAACACATCATCCATACCATCTCTTTGAATCTACATTTCACTCCCCCTCTACCCCTGAAGTGGAGAGTCGGAAGAGGGCTTCACAAAATACGAAACTTCCTCATGGAAGGTGACATCCATGGTAATATAAGTTTTTTGAGTCAGAAGATGATAACACTTATAGCCTTTCTGATTGTTAGCATACCCAATAAAGACACACCAGAGAGCAAATGCATCAAGTTTACTCCGCTGATGAGAGTAGACATGCACGTACGTAATACACCCAAACACTTTCGGAGGAAGCTTTGATACACAAACAAGAGAAACATGTTGTAGCACATCGAACGGTGTCTGAAAATCAAGAACCCTACTTGGAACACGATTGATCAAATACACAGCAGCCAAAACAGCATGACCCACAAATGATTAGGAACACATTTATCCAACATCAAGGAGCGAGCAACTTCCATTATTTGATGATTCTTCCGTTCGGATACACCATTTTGTTGGGGTGTAAACAGAGTAGTCGTCTGGTGAATAATACCATGATCATGAAAAGAACATGCCAAAGTGTGATTCATATATTCTCCCCCGTTATCAGACCTAAAGACCTTAACTTTGGTCTGAAACTGAGTAGACACAATTGTACAAAATTATTGAAGAAGTAACGGAACATCACTCTTATTCTTCATCAAGAACACCCAAGTTAACCGAGTACAATCATCAATAAAAGTAACAAACCAACGGAATCCATTAGAAGTAACTTTCGCTGGACCCCACACATTAGAATGTATCAAATCTAATGGAAAAGTAGTTTTAGAATCACTTACAGGAAATGAAGCACGATGACTCTTAGCCATGACACATGTTTCACACTTGAACTCTGAATCACTACAAATGTGAAACAAAGAAGGAAATAGATGTTTCATATAGCTGAATGATGAATGTCCTAATCGTCGATGCCACAACCAAATTTGATGTCTGTCATCCACTTTAGCACTTAAAACTTGATGATTATTTGAACCAGAAACAACAGTATCCTCCATAGTCAAGATGTACAAACCCCCTATTCTTTTACCATGACCAATTATCTTCTGAGTTTGAATATCTTGAAAATAACAATACGTAGGGTAGAAGTGAACAGAACAATATAAGGTATCAAGAAGTTTTCCTACCGACAAAAGATTGCACTTAAGATCAGGAACAAGTAAAGTACATACCGATGATAAGGTTGGAGTCAGAGAGATAGTGCCTTCACCCTTCACATGGGAATGTGCTCCATTTGCACTAGTAACATACAGATCACGAACATGGTCACATAATTCATCAAATACTCTAGGGTCACTAGTCATATGATCAGTGACTCCAGTATCTATTATCCATTTATTTGTTCCACCAAGATGCATAACAACACTATGATTATATTGAGCCATTAAACAAAAATCACGAACAATAAAGGCACAAAAGATACGCAGCGGAATGAAAACAATTTACCAGATACTGTAGCATAGCACTGTTCATGTACTGTAGCGGAGCACTATTTCACGATACTGTAGCAATCACTGTTCAAGCACTGTAGAGGACCACTGTTCAAGCACTGTACTGTAGCGTGCCACTATTCACTTTTTTTTTTTTTTTTTTACGAAGGAAATCACGAAAAATGTGGGCACAAAATTAAAGCACACAGGTCACCAAGAGCGAACTGCTCTGATGCCATATTGAACTAAACATGGTAAATACCAAAAACATATATGACAATATTTGAGAATTTCTTATATTTTCATTAATCTCCAAAGTGGAGTATACATAGGAGTTACAATTGGTATTACATATGTACTTCACCAATGTGGGACAATAAACTATTATTTACACTCTAACTAATATATAACTCATAACAAATATGTATGGGTCTTTTTATTTGTAAAATAGTTGACATATGCATAAGGTTGTAAATTTTTGTTGATGTATAATATGTGTGTTTCTAAATATATATTTCTTTGGTCGTACCCAGTGCACAAGGCTCCCGCTTTACGCAGGGTCTAGGAGATGTGAATGTCGGCTAGCCTTACCCCCATTTATGGAGAGGCTGCTCCCAAGTAAATATATATTTCTTTGGTACTTATGCAAAAATATATATGTATTCATATTCTCTGTTTGATAATATAAAGGATACATTGTATATATATATATATATGGTTACTAAAAATTACATGATTGGACTCTAATGAATGACAAAGAATTTTTGGATTTCATTGGTTTGATTCTATACAAAAGCCTGTACTTTTTAGTTGGAAATTACTGTAGCCTGTATAATTTAGTTCTTGAATTGTTCCTGCCTATGTTTGCTTTCATGTTTGATTAAGTAACACAAAATAAAAAAAAATAAAAAAAACTATTTTACTAAATATTAATGTAGTTGTTTATTTTTTTTTATGATAAGATGGCCGGATTAGATGAACAACATGAGAATGATTTTGATGGGAATGCTGGGATCATTTTTGTTATTCAAGAAATGGCAAATGCTATAAGGGAAACTACTCAGAATAATCATGGACCTAATCATGAAACTGAAGATAATCAAGTGATGAGAATTCAAGGAGAATTTCGTAAGACGCGACCACCGGTATTCAGAGGCGAACTGAACCCTATGGCAGCCGAAGAGTGGCTACGCCAAATCAAGCGGAAAATGAATAACCAATGTGTTCCAGAAAATCTAAGAGTGATTATTGCTTGTACTTACTTGGAGGGACAAGCATATCATTGGTGGGAATCAGTCTTGGTTATGCCTAACACCGAGATAACTACTTGGATTGAGTTTGAGAAATTTTTTCTTTAGAAATTTTTTCCTAGTCCTATAAAGGCAATGAAGGGCAGAGAATTTATGAATCTTGTTCAGCGAGACTTGACCGTGGCAGAATACCAAGCAAAGTTTGAAGAGCTAATGCGTTTTGCACCTGAGATGATTCCTAATGAGGCCAAGAAAGCACAACGATTTGAGGAAGGTCTGAAACCAACAATCAAGGAAAAGGTGGATATTTTGAGGCTAACTAAATATGATGATGTTTTTGAAAGAGCTCTTATAGCTGAACAAAGCACTTCCGAAGTCAAGAGAGCTTGGGAGGTGAGGAATTCTGGTGGAGGACAAAGTCATAAGCGTTCCAAATTCACTCCTTGTAAATATCAGAAACCACAAGGATCATACAAGATGGCTCAGAATGCACGACAATGTTATTATTGTAAGCAAACTGGACATTATCAGAGGTATTGTCCACAACTGCGGCCATATCTAGCACCTCGAGCACCACCATTGCTCCGCAACCACAATCAATGCTCCACTGCCTCAATATCGTCCTACTTATCAACCCCAACAAAATCAGCCAATAGGTCAGTTAATCAACTACCACAACATCCAACAGGACCACGTGCACAAGGTAAACCAAGGGCACCTGGAGGAGCTAGAAAGTCAGGGCAATTAGCTCAAGGCCAGGTATATGCTGTTGGACAAGTGATGGATCAAAATGACCCTGCACCAGACCAAAATGATCATACTGTGGTGGAAGGTATATTCTTAGTTTACAACTCATGGGCTAGAATATTATTTGACTCTGGTGCTACACAATCTTTCATTTCCACATCATTTACATCCATTCTTGGATTGGAGTCTGAAATGATGTCATCTCCTTTAGTTATTGGATCTCCAATGGGAAATAGTGTGGAAGTTAATACATTGTGTAAATCTTGTTGCATAGAGATATTAAATCATAGACTTGTCTTTGATCTTATCATATTAGAGATGCTAGAATATGATGTCATCTTAGGGATGGATTGGCTTACGCATTTCAATGCCATAATTGATTGCGGTAAGAAAAGAGTGACTATTAAGATTCTTGATGGCGAAACATTTAGTTTCAATGGAGTTGGAAACAAAGTTAAGCCCAAATTTAGTTTGGATACAAGAGAATGTAGTTACTTGAATTTAATAACAAGTATTGCAATGGAGGATACAAACAACTTGCAAATGGAATTCATTGATATAATGAATGACTTCACTAATGTATTTCTAGAAGATTTGTTAGAACTACCACTGAAAAGAGAAGTGGAGTTTTCCATTGAAGTATATCCTGGCACAACACCAATTTCTATTCCTCCATACCGTATGGCCCCTGAACTCAAAGAGCTTAAGGTACAACTGCAGGAGCTACAAGAGAAAGGATTCATTCGTCCTAGTACATCACCATGGGGTGCACCAGCTCTATTTGTGAAGAAGAAAAAAGGAACTCTTCGTATGTGTACAGATTTTCGACAACTCAATAGAGTTACTGTGAAGAATAAATACCCTTTGCCAAGAATTGATGATTTATTTGATCAATTAAGGGATGCTTGTTTCTTCTCAAAGATTGATCTTCATTTTGGCTATCACCAACTCCGAGTGAAGGCGAAAGATGTACCAAAGACAACTTTCAGAACTCGTTATGGCCATTATGAATTTTTGGTCATGCCTTTCGGATTAACAAATGCCCCAGCAACATTCATGGACTTAATGAATAGAATTTTTTGTTGTCATCTAGATCAATTTGTGATCATTTTCATCAATGATATTCTCATCTACTCTAAGTCCAAGAAGGAATATGAAGAACATTTGAAGATCATTTTGTAGTCTTTGAGGGAACACCAATTGTTTGCTAAATTTACCAAATGTGAATTTTGGTTGACTGAAGTAAAGTTTTTGGACATGTAATTTCTAACTAAGGAATTGCAATAGATTCTTCCAAAGTTGAAGTAGTTTTGAATTGGGATCAACCTAAAAATGTTCATGAGATACAAAGCTTTATGGGATTAGCTGGATATTATAAATGGTTCATACAAGATTTCTCTCGGATAGCTGCACCAATGACTAGATTGACAAAGAAGGGAGTTAAGTTTACGTGGGAGAACCAATGTGAAGAATCATTTCAGGAATTAAAGACGCGGTTAACTACAGCTCCAGTTTTAATTATTCATGAACGAGATGTAGGTTATGTGGTAAACACTGATGCTTCACTACGTGGATTAGGTTGTGTTTTAATGCAATCAAATAGAGTTGTTGCCTATGCATCTCGACAACTGAAGCTGCAAGAAAGAAACTATCCACCAAATGATTTGGAGCTAGCAGCTATTGTTCATGCATTGAAAACATGGAGACATTATCTTTATGGTGAGCGATTCGAACTTTTTTCGGATCATAAGAGTTTGAAGTATTTATTCACACAGAAGGATTTGAATTTAAGGCAAAGGCGTTAGATGGAATACCTTGAAGATTATGACTTCGATTTACATTGTCATCCAGGAAAAGCAAATGTTGTGGCAGATGCTTTGAGTAGAAAATCAAGAGGAACTGTAGCAACTTTGCGCCTTCAAAAATGGAAAATGATCAAAACTCTTTGTGCGTTTAAATTGCATGTAGAAATAAAGAAGGATTGCGCTGATCTATGCAATTTGGTTACTCAACCATTTTTGGTGGGAAAGATTATTAAAGCGCAAGAAAATGATGTTTTGTTGAAGTCAATCCAAGCTAAGATTGCAAGCGGAAAAGCACATGAAGATTGGAAGATCCATTCAGACAGTGGACTAAGATACTTAGGAAGGTTATTTGTACCTGAAATTCCTGAATTAAGGAATAAAGTTCTTCGGGAAAACCATTGTTCTTCTTACACGATTCATCCTGGAGGTACAAAAATGTATCATGATCTTCGACATCAATTTTGGTGGAATGGTATGAAAAAAGATGTAACAATCTTTGTAGCAAGGTGTCTAATTTGTCAACAAGTGAAAGCTGAACATAAAAAACCATCAGGCTCACTTCAACCACTACCCGTAGCTAAGTGGAAATGGGATCATATGACAATGGACTTTGTGACAGGACTACCAAAATCATGAAGGAGCCGAGATGCAATATGGGTTATTGTGGACCGTTTAACCAAGTTTGCACATTTCTTACCAGTTAAGACAACGGATTCCATTGAAACACTTGGAAAGCTTTACATTCGAGAAATAGTAAGATTACATGGAATTCCCATGTCAATTGTGTCTGATCGGGATTCCAAGTTTACTTCTAAGTTTTGGGAAACCTTGCAACGAGCTTTAGGAACTCAACTACATTTTAGTACTGCTTTTCATCCACAGACAGATGGATAGTCCGAAAGAACTATCCAAATCTTAGAAGACATGTTGAGGGCACGTATTTTAGATTTTGGAGGAAGTTGGGAAGATCATTTATCACTCGCGGAATTCGCCTACAACAATAGTTACCAGTCAAGCATTGAAATGGCACCATATGAAGCACTATATGGAAGACCATATAGATCACCTAATTGTTGGGCAAAGATAGGTGAAAAGGTGATGTTAGGACTTGACCTTGTACAAGAGACTACTGAAAAGATCAAGACGGTTAAGCAACGTCTTATAACAGCTCAAAGTCGATAGAAAAGCTATGTAGATTGAAGAATGAAACCATTGAAGCTCGAGGTCAGTGATTTTGTGTTTTTGAAAGTATCACCTCGCAAAGGAGTCAAAAGATTTGGGAAGTCAGGAAAATTATCTCCAAGATTTATTGGACCCTTTGAAATACTAGAGCGAATTGGCGAAGTCGCATATAGACTAGTGTTGCCCCCTCAACTTTCAGGTATTCACAACGTATTTCATGTCTCTATGCTACGGAAGTACGAACCTTATCCATCTCATGTCATTGATTGGGGAGAGCTAAGCATGGATGAACAATTGTCATATGAAGAGAGAGCATTTCGTATTCTAGATCGCAAAGAACATACATTACGAACGAAGACTATTCTGTAGGTCAAAGTTTTGTGGCAACATGGTGATGTAGAAGAAGCCACATGGGAATTGGAGAGTGAGATGCATACAAAATACGTAGAACTTTTCCTTCACTCCGGCAAGTTTTTAAATTTTGAGGACGAAATTTTTCTCAAGGGGGGTAGATTGTGAGAACCCGAAATTTTTTTAATTAGTTAGTGGTGCAAGTGTTGATTTAACTCTCTAATTTATATAATTAGACTAATATGTAAATTGGTTCATATTTTTTTTAGATTCATTATATATATATATATATATATATATTATATACTATATATACATCCAAAAAAAAGGAGGGGGGACAAATACAATATTTTGTTGTTACTTTATTTTTCCTTCTTCTGGATGACAACCCCAATAAGGAGTTCACGATCTCCTTATCTCCTTTAGTCTAAAAAGGGGAAAAAGAAACCCTAGCTTTTCTCTCTTCGAATTTCATAAGCAAGAAATAAGTTTTTGTCTTCGAGTCTTCAATTCCATACTTATCTAGAGTCAGATTAGAGTAGCCAACAAGTAATTCATGAGGTAAGTTTGTTTTTGTTTCCTTATGACTGTACATTGAACTTGTGTTTTACATGCTTCTTTCTCTCTTACCACCACGTACGAATTTGAAATTAGGAGGTGTGTTATTTTCATTTGCTAGGATTTTCATCTCAATCTAGTTACCGTGTGGGTAGTCAGGTAAATCCTCCTCTTACTGCTAGCAAGCAAGAGGTGTTCAATTTATGTGGCTTGGTGGCTTGTGTCACCTGAGTGTGAGTTCCAGGAGAACTTGTGGAGTCTATGGAAGCAGGAGGTGGAGGTCTAAGAAGCAAGTGGTGAATAGTCTAGAGTTAGGTATCATGATTGTTAGGGATAAGTACGAGTTTTTATCCAGTTAAAATGAAACAAAAACCTGCATAAATAGGGAGTTAATAGTTCTCTTGAGAATCAACAGTAATAGAAATGCCAGACAAAAAGCTTTATAGTTTCCGAAGGCTATTGAGGAGAAAGGGTGCTAAGAGTTGAAGTATTTTTCTTTTGGTTAGACTTCTCATTCCTTTTGTTTGTTTCATTTTTATTTTAGAGGGGCTTTGAAGAGGTTGGTTAATCAATAGTCAATCTTTTTTAGCCAAAAACCCTCATAATTTTATTATATAATGTTCAGTTTCCCCTTTTATTCCAAAATATATTTATGTTCTGTTACTGTTTAAAACAGAGAGCTTTCATAAACTCAAAAAGAAAGAGTCTTTTATGTTGAGGTTTTGATTATGGATTGGTACGAAGGAAGGGATTTTAAGGTGAAATTTTGAAACATGAAACTGTTGAACCAGTCATCCAATTCAATAAACAAATTTTGGTGTTAGAAACGAGTTCTGATTGTAATAATATATTTAGATATTATTGGTGGATTCGTACATATATCCAATATTAATTTTGCATAACAAATTTCCACCATATAAAAACTTTTAGTTTTAAAACTATTTTTACTAGAAAACTGAAGTATGTGTTGTTTGGGTTATTATTATATATACTTGTATTCTACAAAATCTATTTATAATACGAGTTATATTCTAAATTGTATGCTTAAATAGTGATAGTTTATACTTTGAATAAGAACTCACGAGTTGGACCAAGATACTTGATTAGTTTGGCAGTTACGTGGACTGACGTTGTAGCTTTGGAACCAGGTAAGGGGTGCTTGGGAAACCTTATAAATATTTATTCTTTTATTATCTGATTAATATATATTGATTGATATTTATCTATGTGGTTGGATTCATAAACTCATTACCTATACAGTTACTTGGATGGATTGATATACATGTTTTTCATTCATTTGTTAAACAATGAACTGATTACCTTGGGTTGAGATTCTTGTGAAGTAGATAGGGAAATGGGCAATGCAGAAGGCTTTTGTGTAGTTGAGCCTAATTCTTGGCATGTACCAGGTCTCAGGCCAGCCCCAAAGTGCACAATAATTTAAGGGTAATATGGGACTGGTGAAAGGGAATTAGGCAAGAGCACTAACAAAAGGAAAATATGGTGTTTGGGTTCAAGTTAATAAGGTTTGAAGAGAGAAACTTTGTGCATTCATACATATCATTTTTCTAATGTGTTTTAACTACATAAAAATAATATACTAATGGTTATATATTGAGGTATAATGTCCCTACTGAGCTTTATGCTCACCCTACTTAAATTTTGTGCAGGATCGGAACCAGAGAACTAAGTCATGTGCTAGAGATGTTACTTGTTGTATGATATGTGTAAATAGAAATAAAATAAAGAGCTTGGTGGTGTTTACTCTTTTGTTTGAATAAGGAACAAGAAGCTTTATGTAAATTTATGTAAAGAGTACTTTGTAAAACTTGAGAATTATCTCTTGGTGAATAAATGTGAATTATGTTTGAACAAATTTATATCATCTAAATAAGTTTTTTTTTTCTTTTCTTTCTTCACTATTTAACTATGGATTAATCTGTTCTTAAAGCTTAAAGATTTTATTCCATATTAAATTGTGAATCATGCCTTAATTAGAGTTTTAAGTTAATACTCCGATTAGGGTGTGACAACACCACACCGCAAAGCACCAGAGTATACCTCCGTGTGGGCTGAAAGGCCTACCTTGGTTCTTGCCACAACTGATTAGAGCCCATATGGGCCTTTAATATTTTGGGCCTATTTCTGCAGCCTGTTTGCTACTACTGGGCTCGCAACCTAATTCTTTTTTGGGCCGATTAGCCCGTGCTTACTCCAGCATGTGAGTAAATGAAATACATATAGTAACCAATTTTAGAGTCCGTATATGAGCGGGGTTGACCCATTTCACACAAGTGATGTTTAGAACATATGTAAATTGCATTAAAAGAAGAGTACATACATTTATATTGAAAGGAGAAGTCTTCTACATGACAGCTTTTATTAGCAATCCTAGTCGACAGGAATCTTCTGCCACTAAAATCCTAGAGGGGCGAAAAACAAGGATAAGTGGGCTTGAAAAATAAAGTTTTGTTAACCTTTTCGAAAATGTGTAACCCCTCGCTTTAAAAAAGTATATAGTTTCCCAAAAATATTATAATGATAGTATGTAATAGGTACCCTGCAACATAAGTGAGTCAAAGGATGTAGGGCACTACAACAAGGTATCTCAACATTAAATCTCGAATCGTTGTCACAAGAAATCAATGCTCATTAATTTATGTAGGCACTCAAGTCGATTGCAGAGATATCCAGACAATGGGACAGGCTGAGTGTAGGTCTTACATTCTAGTACTACATCACGTGAGATGCACTAGTCACATCATATACGAGTCTAAAACATCACACAAAAGGACAGGCTGGCACCTAACTCTAGATCCAAAGCGAATGTGAACTACATGTGAAGCTGGTCCTTGGCCCAGGATAGTACAAATAACTAAAAGACACCGTGTAATGAGCAGATAAAACGTAAGGATATCATGCCACAAGTTTATGCTCACAAATAGTAGTAAAAACATTAAGTGTATGAAAAGTCTATTTGTAAAGCTAAACATGGCATGTCACATCATAATATATAAAAGTAGTTGTTAGGAAAATCAAATATACATATATATACGTAAAAACGAAAAGACCCACTAATGTAGGTCATAATCGTCTAACTATTATGTCCGCCGTACTCCTCCATGTGATCTACTCCTATACGAAAAATTACTACACTAATCACTAAACTAATAATAATTAACATAAACAACTTAATTTCCCCTAGTTTGAACAAAAATGGGATTTTCGTCGAAGATTTCTAAAATAGTACAACATAGTCATTGCTCAACCATTTTTTCACACAAGAGGTATCAAAATGAAGCTTAGGACGAGGAGAACGTTTTTATACCTCTTTGGGGACCAAAACTTGGCCAAAGGTGATCGAAAATTGGCCTAAAAGCGACTGCCATAATCGGGACTTTCTAGACAGAGCATGTTTCAAACATGCAAGCTCAAATTTATGGTCTAGGGGTTGTGGGAAATTGTCCTACACATCCAAATACGACCAAATCAACAAAGTTTAGCTGGGAAAATCCTACAACTACCGGAAAAATAACGAGGTTAGACAATGTCTACGCACCAATACTTGCATGCATGCTTGAAAATCCACTAGAACTTGAAGGATAGTCTTGAGAAAGAAAGTGGAAGCTTACCAAGACGAAAGTGGTTTAGTATGGTTTGGTTCGTCGAACTCCGTCGAGATGCAAAACAATTTTGGATGAGTTTCCTTGGTGTTTTGAGAGTTTTTGGGTGGCTTTAGATGAAGCTTGGAGGAGATGGAGAATTTTTGGAGCTGGTTATGGCGGTGTTTTGATGTGCACCGAGAGGGAGAGCTACAAGAGAGAGTTGAGAGGTGTGGAAGAGTTTGAGTGTATTGTAGTGGAAATTAATTGTTGAGTGAGTGGGTAGAGAGACAGAGAAAGTGCATGGGGAAGAAAGGTAGAAGCATAGGGAAGAGTGGAAGTGAAAAAAGAAATCTACATTATTAAGAGAAGAGGGCTTGTCAACTTTTTGCCCCATTTTCTTTCAATTTTGCCCTCACTTTTGAATACACAATGTTGGCATGAGGACCACAAAATAGTAATTTTGTGTCTTTTGAACTTTTTCCCCTTTTTTCCTATTTTGCCCTCACTTTTGGTACACAATATTTACATAAGGAGGGCAAAATAGTATTTTTTTTATAGAAATATTTACATAAGATAAAAAATATGCACTTATTAAGTGAAATTGTCCCACCATCATTTTTTCATGCATGTAAGTGAAATCAAGATGTTTTTTGGATAGTTTGAATGAACTGAAGCAATTGCGCTTGAGGAGAACGTGGGAGGGCAAAATAGGAAAAAAGGGGGAAAAATTTGACAAGGAGGCTTCTCTTAATAATAGTATAAAAAAATGTACTTATTAAGAGAAATTGTTCACAAACACACACACAAAGTGTGTGCTCACTGCTAGTAATAAAGAAAGCTAAGGAAATGGACGTGATGATTAAAAACAAGAGGATCTGCTACATTTAAAAAGAAGTCATGGAATGGGATTTCCAATCCCAATTTAAAAATTAAACGTGGGTCCCACCACTCAATTATAGCTATAGGGTAGAAAATATAAACTTTCAAATGTATTTCTTGCAAAAAGAAGAGTAACTACATCACAAAGACTCTAAATTCAATTCCGCTTGCATCCATGAGTTCGTAAAAATGAGCACTATTTAGAAATAGTAAAGTAAAAGTGGGAAGTGAAAGGAAAATTGAGGTCCACGTGGAAGGCCTACATGGCATCTCAGGGGCATCGTGATAATTTCACTACTACTAAGAATAAAATACAATAAATTTCGGAATGGGATGTCACAATCTACCTCCTTAAGAAAATTTAATCCTCGAAATTAAAACAAAAGAATTTAATCAAAGAAGAAGTACGTATACAAATCTCTCACATGTTTCTCCATTTCCCATGCAGCCTCTTCAACAGAGTGGTTGTGAGACCTTGAATTTTTAAAGTACTTAGAAAGTGTTGTTATGAATTTTGAACTGCCTTCGAATTTTACAATTTACAATTCATTTTGAATTGTTGATAATTTTACATGAGATCAAGGGTTATTTTGAGGTGATAGGTTGAAAGTAGATGAGACCATGAGTTTGTAGCATTTTTAGAATTATTTTTCGGATATTGAATGAAATTTTTATGAGATTTAAAGCCGAATGAATGTTGGAAAGCCACGTGAACGCCAAGGTATGGATGACTTGCCACGTGGACAATAGCTAGAATGATCAACAAGGAAAGGGCTGATGGTGGTGGCAATACACCATGACAACACATGGTTATAAGAACCGAAAGATAAGAACAAAGCAAAAGGAAAAGTGATTAGATTTCCATATTGCTTGACACATGGCAAGCACCTATTGGACCTCTGAAATTGAAGAGGTGAGGCGGCAAGCTTGGAAGATTATAAATATTCTTCCTCATTCAATGCTGCAAGCTGAAACGAAAACAGCAATAGGAAAAATTTCCTTCAATCTTTCGAAATTCATAACTTTCAATTCAGGAATCCGACTGAGGAATGGTTTTTGCCTACATGCTCAGTGAATCAAACCCAATGTTCAAAGGTAAATTTTGAGAATTATTACTTAAGTTTGAATAATTCGTTCAGATTGGGATTTGTGACTAATTAGACTAAAATCTTCGATTTTAAGCTTGTTCTTGCACGATTTGAGGGCTTTGAAGCCTATTTGGTGACTGGAGAACAATTTCTAAGACATTAAGGTAAAGATTTACACATAATCAAATTGCTGGGATTTTATACAAGTTTCATTTGAATGAGATATAGAAGAATATGATGTTTGATTCAAAATACTTTGAATTTAGACTTTAAAGGACGTTTGTATGAAACAAATGAGTTGTACTATTGATAGATTGTGTTTTGTCTTGGGATATATGTTGAAATTCTGGGAAAAATAGATCTCAAAGCCATTGGTTTTCATAACAGGGACTGAACTGCGAAAACATTTTTGGTATTACTGCAATTGTGTAATTTTCAAAAAGTTAGGGGCCAAAGTGCAATTATCAAAAGTTTGGGGACCTATTTCAAATAATAAAAAGTTCAAATACAAAATTTTTATTCTGGTTAAGTGAAGGTCCCTATTGGATATAATTGTTGTTATGGAATAAAGTTGAGTCATTATATATGGACATATAGTGACATATTGTAATTGTTGAACTATGGACTCCAATAACTCATTGTGCTTGCATTTAATCAAGGTATTGGTGAGGAATATTGATTGCTTGGCTTGGAGTCCAAGTAGGGGAATCCTCACTTACCCTAGTTATGGAGTTTTGTGAATGTACGTATATGTAAATATACGAAGGCCTATGAAAGCTGCATATATTTTGCTGTGATAGAACCATGAGGAAAAATGGTTTTGTTTTATATCATGATATGCATGTTGTTTTATGCTACAAATTAAAGTGATGAGAGTGAAGCGGGCATAGCGACCGCCTTGGGTTTCAATCCCCTAAACCTCCGGTGGGGCTACTACTAAGGGATTAGTACCGCTACCTTTCTAGGAAAGGTACTAGGATATTTAAAGGTAGAGCATTAAAGGACACTCTTGCTACACCTTACCATAAGTATGTTTGTTCGAAGTTGGTCCAGGTAAGGGGGTAGTTGGTCATTGGACTGGTTATCAGGCATGTAGCGATTTATTAGGATCTCTGTTTTCTTTAAAAAGGAAATTGTGTGTGCATATAGTCTATTTTCAAAATTAAACAAAGCTTTTGTTGTGCATCAATCATTTCGCTGGGTGGATTCCCTCGCTGGGTGGATTCCCTATTTTCAAACCTAGCTGGGTGGATTCCCTGAGGGGGAGCGATGAACGTTTGTGATGCTCACCCCTACTTTATTACAGGACCGGTGCACCTACAATTAGACTATATGCTTGACTTTCCACATGTTTGTTACTTGTCAACTTCTTAGTTGCTAATTGGCTTTCCACATGTTTTTGTTTGTACATATGCTTGATTCCCTCAATCTTGAAGGAATCTTTTATAGCTAAACTTAGCGCTTTGTACTTTCCAAATCGTACCTAAGAGTTGGTTTTGTTGTTAATTGTAAACTTCATCCTTAATGACAAAAAGAAATTATCAATTCAGTTGCCTTTTTATTCTTCGTTTTGCCAAAATGATTTCTGCTTCCGTACTGCTTAAAAATAAATGATTTTACTTCCCCTCAAATAGCCTTAAGTTCTGTTAGGAATGTAGTGTTATAGTGTTGGAATTTAACACTATAGTATTGCGCTACTAATAGAGCGTGGCACTATTATGTGCCCCTTTTTGGGGCGTGATAGAAAAATGGTATCAGAGCAACAGTTGATCCACTTCTAAAGATTTTTGTTGTTCCTGTTTATTTTAAATCGTTATGGTTCGAAAAAGAGTTTTGAATTCCACTTTCGATTTGAGTTTTGGATTGACTTTGCCTTGCCCTTTCAATTGAAACTTCTACTTCATCTGTTGTTGAGTCAAATCTTGAATGAGTTGTTGAGTCAATATCTCTCATTTCAGTTCATATTCGGTTGACAAGATGCCTAGTCATTCGACAAGTCCAAAAGAAAACAGGGCATCGTTTGATGCACAACAAATAGCATAAATGTTTAGGAGTTTTGAATCATCGATGAATGCTTATATGCGCACTAATGAGAAATGTGCGCATGACCGATAGATGTCTTATCTCGATCCTTTTGAAAAATAAGCCGCTCAAGTTTTGGGGAGCGCCTAAAGCTGAAAAAGCTGAGAGTTGGTTGGAACATATTAAGAAGAAGATGAGAACTGTTCATGTACCACTATAACTTCAAGTTAATCTAGCTTCACCTGTCTTCAAAGGTGAAGCAGATTTATGGTGGGGTACTATACGTGCTCAATATAACATCGAAGAGATGAATTTTGATGATTTTGAGTAACTTTTTCTCAAGCGTTACTTTCCTGATGCAATGAAGCATACTAAGATTCAAGAAATTCTTGATCTTAAGGAAGGGAATGTGACTGTAGCTGAGTATGTCACCAAATTTATTGAGTTGTGTAAGTACTCTGATGGTATTGCTAATGATTAGAAGACAACGGAAATTAAGTTCAGACAAGGGTTTAAAGACTTTATCTGAAGGCATATTGTAGGTCAAGGACCTAAAACTTATCATGAAATTGTGGAAGCAGTTTACGAGTTAGAGTAAGATTAATATAAAGGGTCAGGATTGAGAAAAATGAATAGGAAGTTTTTGAGGAACCAGAATGGAGTAGTAGTGGCAGTGGTGGATATAGATGTAGAAGGCCAGGACCTATTGAATGTTATAATTGCCATGAATTTGGATATACTAGAGATAAATGCACCAGTTGCATTTATGTATCTCATGAATCGAGTATTCCAACCTTATTTGGATAAGTTTGTTATTGTTTTCTATTGATAATATCCTTATTGATTCTAAGACTCAAAAGAAGCATGAAATGCATCTCCATATAGTTTTACAGATTTTAATGGACAACTAGTTGTATGCTAAGAAGTCGAAGTGTGATTTCTGGCTAACACAAATACAATTCCTTGGACATGTGATATCTGGAGATGGAAGATGTGTGGATCCCAATAAGATAGAAGCGGTATTGAACTGGGGGCAACCTAAAAGTGTTTCAGAGATACAAAGCTTTCTTGGATTAGTTGGCTATTATAGAAGAGTTGTAGCTTATGCTTCAAAGACAGTTAAAGAATTACGAGAGGAATTATCCAACACGTGACTTGGAGCTAGCTACCGTAGTACATGCATTGAAGATTTGGAGATGTTCTTTGTACGGCAGTAAGTTCAATGTTTATTCTGATCACAAAAGTCTTAAGTATATATTTACTCCACGTTATTTGAATTTGAGGCAAAGAAGATGGGTGGAGTACATAAAGGATTATAATTTTGAATTGTTCTATCATCATGGGAAAGAAAATGTAGTTGTTGATGCTAAGTACAAAGACCAGGAGCACTTTGTCTTGTCTGATGTTGGTGGATAAACAGATGTTTGATACAATACAAGATTATGATCTAGAGGTGCAACATGATGACATAAGTGCTTATTTGGTGAATCTTAGTCTAGCACCTCAGTTGGATCAATATATAAAGCAGAAACAACATGAAGATTCTGAACTACAAAAAGTAAGGCAGAAGATAGTTTCAGAAGAAGCACTTAATGAATGGAAGCTTCATGAAAATGGTAGTGTGAGGTACAAAGACTGACTGATTGTACCTGAGAATGAAGAAGTCAAAAAGAAAATATTAGATGAAGCTCATAAAACGTAGTTCGCTATGCATCCTAGAAGTACTAAAATGTACAAGGATTTGAAAAGGCAATATTGGTGGAAAGGTATGAAGCATGATGTTGCTATTTATGTTGGACTGCCAACAAAAGGAAGAACACCAGAAGCTGTTTGGAATGCTACCATCACTACCGATCCCATAATGGAAATGGGACAATATCACGATGGATTTTATTACCGGCTTACAAAGATCAAAGAAAGAACAAAATGGTATTTGGGTGATAGTTTATAGACTTACTAAAGTAGCTCACTTTTTACCTGTAAAGACGAATTGGTCTATCGGTTATTTCACCGAATTGTATATTGAATGGATTGTTCGATTACATGGAATTCCAAAGACAATAGTCTCAAATCGAGATCCGAGATTCACATCATGGCTTTGGAATAAATTACAAGATGAGCTTGGAACTCACCTTGATTTAAGTACAACTTATCATCTGCGGACTGATGGATAGTCAGAGCGAGTAATTCAAGTATTGGAGGATATGCTTTGTACATGCAAATTTGATTGGGAAATGAAATATCTTAGAAACCGGGTTATGAAATGTAAATGACAATACCATGGACTTGAAGAACCAACTTGGAAATAGGAATCCGACATTTAGATATCCACGTACATTTTTAGAATAGTTCACTACTTAGTGGCATGATGGGAAAGTATTGGCTATCTGTTTCTTTTGATATTCATGTAATCATTGTCATTTGCTCGAGTTAAGGGACCGACTGGCCACCGGATCTTTGATACTCTACAGTGGAATGTTCATTGATTTAAGGAATATAAAAAATTTAATGGATATGATGCTAAGAAAATTGTTCAAAGGTACCCATAATTTTCTTGAGAGTTTATGTGTGTTCGACTAAGTGTTAAATGCGAGTATGCGTAATCAGCACACTTAAGATTTCGAACTTGCCTTGGAAACGACAGTTCGATCAAAGGTGGAAACTCTGGACTTGTTAATAATTCAGTCTTTAAAGTAAATCTCGAGGATAAGATTTGTTTCAAGGAGAGTGGAATGTGAGACCTTGAATTTTTAAAGTACGTAGAAAGTGTTGTTATGAGTTTTGAAATGTCTTCGAATTTTACAATTTACAATTCATTTTGAATGGGTGATAATTGTACATGAGATCAAGGGTTATTTTGAGGTGATAGGTTGAAAGTAGGCAAGGCCACGAGTTTGTAGCATTTTTCGAATTATTTTTCGGAGCTCGAATGAATTTTTTATGAGATTTAAAGCCTGATGAATGTTAGAAAGCCAAGTGGACGCCAAGGTATGGATGACTTGCCACGTGGACAGCAGCTAGAACGACTAGCAAGGAAAGGGCTGATGTTGGTGTGAATACACCATGACAACACATGGTTATAAGAACCGAAAGATACAAACAAAGCAAAAGGAAAAGAGATTAGATTTCCATATTGCTTGACACATGGAAAGCACCTATAGGACCTTTGAAATTGAAGAGGTGAGGTGGCAAGCTTGGAAGATTATAAATATTCTTCCTCATTCAGTGAAGTATCAATGTAGATTTCGAAATTATTGGTGTCATCGAAAAACATAAGAACAATAGTCGAAAAGACACAACACCTTAGTTGTTAGAAACTTATTCACATCCATTTGTCAAACGAAACTAACCTATTTGTTGGTCAACTTTGTAAGGAATAAGGCTATGGCGGAGAAATTTAACACATACTATTAATGGTAATCGAAAAGACCAAGGATACCTCGTATTTCACAAAACCTTGTGGAGATTTCCAATTTTTTTTATTTTTTATTTTTTACAACTACAACAGTTTTAGGGATTGACAAGAATGTCATCTGTTGAGGTCTCCCAAAAAGAAACATAATCTAAACAAATCCGACATTTGGGGAATTTAGTGTAGAGTTAATTTGCTTTGAAATTGCTTAGATCACATGATCAATGTTTAGAAAGTTTAACTTCATTATTGGAGTAAACAAGGAAATTCTTGATCAGGTTATCACGAATCTTTCAGGACATGGGTGGAATGCACGGTCTGTCAGGTTCAAGAATGATATTGGAGCATTCGTCAACCTGCATGACATCACAAGGAACTCATAATGAACATGTCGAGTCTTGAACGCAGTCTTAGGAACATTATCATTTCTGATCTTCAACTGGTTGCAACAAAACTTCATATCAATCTTGAAGAAAGCTCGGTTTCTATAGAGTTGGTCAGAGAGATTTTCAATTCAAGATATGGATTAATGGTTTTTAATCATCACCCAATTGAATTGTTAGTAAACAATGTACAATCTTAAGGTTCGGTCCTTGCTCTTCATGAATGGAAGTAGAGGTCTCTACGATGAATGTTCAAGGAAAATAGGTGTTATATGTGGATGTAGACCAATGGTGCCTTACACATCTCAATCTAGTGGTATCACAGGTAGATATTTAGGAATGATGTCAGGAATTTAGTTTGACTGGGTTCACAATTTCTAGCTATACTGGATTGTCGTCTTTCTCTACAACACGTGCTAATAAGCCTTCATAACTTTTCTCAATAAATGTTTTGCTTTATGGCGGGGATTAAGTTGTGCTTCAATTTCTGATGTTTGCCAGTGAAGCTGACCATAGGGATGACAAGTCGTCGAAAAATGACTACTTTAGGTCGATGCTCCAGTAAAGGAATAATAATAATGTAGTTGACCCATCTCTTGGATTATATGGAATCCCATGATATCCAACAAAATAAGATTAACTGGCATTACCGAATTGGTAATAGAAACGGTGCAACCACTACACTCACACTGGACATAATAGACTTGCCTTATGGCATTGGAGTTCTTGAGACATACCCGACTAAGGTACCATGTGATTGAAGTATTTAAACAAACAAGGATAATATGACTGTTGGAAATGTGCCCTAAAACCAATCATATGATGATACTTTACGGACATTGCACATGTTAAACTAATCTAGTTTAATATCAAGGGCAAAGATTATTGTTTTAAGCCGTCTCATATAAATGTTATATGCTTAAACGATAAGTCCAAGGAATATGTATTTAGGAGAATGTAATTTAAACAAGTTAGATTTATGAGACCATTCTCTTTCTTATACATATCCTAAACGTTCCTGATCATAGGATTGCCAATTGGGCATTGACAGTCCATTAAGATCAGTACGTGCTATGTCTTCTCTCATGGAGAGTGACTGGTCTCGAGTCATTGGTGTGATTGACACCAAGACAAGTACGTAGGTGCTCAATAAGGAATGAGTTCACTGAACACGATCAACGAAGAGTTCTCATACTCATGTCACATGAGAACTCATGGTTGGGATAATGCAAAGTAGTCCTTTGACCTGAGGCATCATAGTTGTCTTGTGGTTAGGTCCTTGATCTTTGATTATGTCAAAGTCACTCCATTCGCGGGTGTCCACGACATAGTTGGGGTTAAGCCACTTAGCCATGGAGGCAAGTGAATGCGCAACAAGGGATCTCTAACCTTCAAACCGTTTGAGGGAGAATACTCTATGATATGATTAAGAATCTCTGGCCAGAGTATGAATGAGATTTAGGAAGTCATTCCAAATCACATTCAAGGTAATCATATAAGTAAATGAATCACATTGGATAGTAGACATGAATAAACTATCAATCCAAACAATGTGGTCAAGAGTATTGTATTAGAGAAAGACCGTATTGCATTGTAATCCTAAACTGAATAGGTTCTCCACCTCTTCTGATTAGCCTGGGTAACCATGACATACTGCTAGGTGTCACTCATGGTTTGTGGAAGCCCTAAACGTGTATAATCACTAAAGGGAGAATTGAAAGTAAGTTTCAATTCACAATCGATTTGAAAGAGTTCTAATCGCCCACTGCCTTGCTAAAAGGAACCTAATGGATCGTACACCATGTAAGGTAGAGATTGAAGAAACAACGGAGATGAGTAAGGATAATTAAATGGTTTAATTATTTATTTATGGCTAGAATTAATTAATATGTTAATTAATCAAACGAATAAGTTCGTTATAGACCTAGGGTTAGTTTTGGGCCGCAAGGCCCAAAGGGATTTGAATGTCAAGCCCATTAACTCAAGTTGTATGACAACTTGAATAAACAAAGGGCTTGAAAGCCCCAATAAACCCTTAAGGCCGGCCATTTAGAGGAGGGTAGTGAACTTGCTTTAATTACAAGTTTGCCACTCTAATGAAGGAAGGTATAAATATGACTTTATAGCCAAAATTCATTTAGGGTTTTCTTTTGGGGAAAGGATGAGAACACAAGCTCTCTTTTCTCTCTAAAGAGGCCGGCCACCCTAGAGGAAAATAGCTAGCAATCTTACTTCCTCTAGGTCACTCATTTCTTCTTAAAATCTTACCTTGGTGTGGAGACTTAGAGGTTCTCAATTTTGAGAACTTGGAGAAACCTATACTTCCATCCAAATCCATGGATCTAAGAAGCAAGGAATGAAGGCCCTATCTCTTGGGTGATTATCCTTTGCTTATGCAAAGAGGAATCAACAAAGGTATAATTTCTCAACTCACTTTGTTTTGAGTTGAGTCTTGGTTCACCTAACTACTAGGCTTTGAATTTAATGGGTAATTTTTTGTTTTTTAGTGCATGCAAGCATGATTCCGCCTTTTAATTGTTAATTGCATGCTATAAATGTTGCTCAAATGAACATGTTTTTCACAAAATTTCCTTCAATGACTGACTAGTGGTTAATGTCGATGACATGACTACGAGTTTGGTGTTCTCCTGCAAGGCTTACTCCTAAGTTTTCACGATGGTGTGTGATGTCGGTCGTGTTGCTACTTAATGTCTCTATGGTATTCTAGTAATGTCTGTCTCCATGGAACAGTGAGCCGGTGTCCTAGCAATGATATGATATCCATATACTGCATTATATTTTCAATATAAAGAAATCATTCCACCTAAATAATGGATGATAGTTTTCGGATACAGGATAGTCTCGTTCTGGTGGCAATTAGCGTCACTGGCTACTACCTAGGGCACGATCGAAAGAGTAAGTATGATTTCTAGGAAGGCTACTCTTATGAGGTGATTTTGTTGCTTTTGTGAACACTGATTACTGAATTTGGTATGTAATTATAAAAACTAGTGTTTGTGAAACTGCCCTAAGCTCGAGAATGGGAATTATGGTTAACTTTACCTCAAAATGAGATTTTTCGAAATTCGATCTTCCTCCTGAAGATCCAAAATCATAACTGATATGTTTGAAAGATTGACATTGTCGGGGACCAAATGTGACTGTCCCTCAGATGTTCTTCCGTTGAGTGCAACCACTTCAGCACTAACATAGTCCATCGAGACAATTTTCAAAAACTTCAAGGTGAAGCTAAACCTCAAGGAAATTTTGGAATGTGGCACAATAAATAAAGACTGCTAAGGATGAAAGCGCTTGTGATTTTCTAACAAAGAAAGGTTGGTAACGATGGCTAGAGTGTAGTTGGGATTGATCGGTTAATTTTTAGTGGTACACAATTGTTGATATAACGACCCTGCTTCAGGGTCAACAAAACGTCTTCATTTTGGAACTTTCTTTGGCAAATAGGTTCTTCACGTAAAGTCTAGTGGCAGCTCCCAAAGTATTTTTCTAGAAGGTCAGTAAGTCATCAACAGTGTCAGTGATAGTCATTCCAAATTGCCCAAAATTCATGAAAAGTTGGCATATTTCGTGTTCAATAAGGTGGTATAACTATGACGTTAGAATTTAAGAATCGAAAATGTTTACATCACATGTGTGATGAATGCAGTACTGCCTAAACTTATGCTCTGATACCAAACTTACACACCCCGACTCAGAATGTCTACCTAGACACCTAAATCGCGATATGCTGGCCAACTCCTAGAAGGTAACGAAGCTATAAAGTATAGTGATGTGGAAAATGTGAATAAATTAAAAACATATAGTAACTAATTCTAGAGTGTGCATGTGAGGGGCATTGACCCATTTCACACAAGTGATGTTCAGAGCATAAGTAAATTGTAGTAAAATAAGAGTAAGGACATTTATACCGAAAGGAGAAGTCTCCTAATTGACAAAGCCAAGGCCCGTCTAAGGGAGGAAACCGAGCCCAAAAGTGCTCTAACCTTGCTCCTAATTCCTTGAACTTCAAGAATAAGGGTAAAGCACCTAACACCATGGATGCAGACATGTGCTACTGCTATGGTTCAAAGGACTATTGGTCCCGTGTTTGCCGTGCTCCCCTGAAGGTTGTAGCTGAATATCATTCTCATTGTAAGAAGTTTGAATCAAACTTTATGCAAGTAGATGAATTGGAGAGTACCAAGATGGAGGTTTCTGACTTTCAGGAGGCTATTACCCCTATGGAAGATTAGAATATTAGGCATGAACTATTTTTAGTTGAATTTTAGAACACATGGGGCCGAATTCCACCTAGTGGCCGAACCCCTTCTTTATTTTTGGTTTAAATTTGAACAATTTTCCTTTATGTTTGGATTATTTGTTGGTGATTTGTTTTTGGATATTAAGTTTTTTTTTTTTAATTACCATCATTGAATACTTAAATTATTTTGAATGGATATTTGTTTTTAGAACTTTTATGCATGTAACCAATTCAAATTAATTTTTTATTTCTTGGTATGACTAGTGAGAAAGTTGGTTGTATGACAGATAGTGCAACCACACACATTGTTTTGCGTGAACGCATTTATTTCATAAACTTTGTACCTAAGAATACACCTCTGACAACCTTCTCATGACCATCCAGCCTGATCAAAGGATACGGTAAAGCACGTATAATGTTGTCTAATGGTACAATCTTGACCACACTAAAACCTATGTGGAAAATGAAGTGCAATTTCTATGCATCACTTCCTACGAATATGGCCAGAAGTGTATTTTAGAGAAAATGGGGCATATCCCGAGTGGTCTGTATACTACAACCATACGCCTTATAGAGAGCCACTATGTGGCCGGCCCTACCTTAAGGACCACGCACGAAATTACACTTTGGCATAATTGTTTAGGAAACCTTGACGAATAGCGATGTGCCTCATCCTCAAATCTTGACATGGGCATCCACTAACCCGAAGTTTAGGTTCGATTTAAGGAATTGCATGTGAAACCTGCTCCATGGGAAAACTTATTATTAAGCCTTGTTATGACAAGATTTGTTTAAATCCTCTTATTTTTCTACCAAGGATTGAGGGGGACATTGGTGGACCGATTCACCCTCCATGCGGACCATTTAGATATTTTATGGTTTTGGTTAATGCTTCCACACGTTGGTCATATGTGTGCTTGTTGTCCACAAGGAACGCTGCAATCTCCAAACTGATGGCTCAGGTTATCAAGCTCAAGGTTTAACACCCTGATTATCCGATCAAATCTATTCGATTGGATAATAATGGAGAATTCACATCTAAAATTTTTTATGACTATTGCATGTAGGTTGGGGTTGAATTTGAACATCCAGTACACCATGTTCACACCCAGAATGACCTGGTAGAGGCATTCATTAAGTGCTTACAAATGATTGCTTGATTGTTGGCCAAATATACCAAGCTCCTGATCGCTGCTTGGGGCCATGCAATATTGCATGCAACCATGTTGGTCTGCTTGAGGCTTGTTGTGACCCAACCATATAGCGCCTTTTAGTTGGTTACCGAATACGAACCCAACATATCGCATCTGCGCGTTTTTGGTTGTGCGGTCTATGTGCTGATTTCGCTGCCCTTACGTACGAAAATGGGGCCTTAGCGAATGATGGGAATCTATGTCGGATATGATTCTCCTTTAATTATTAGTTACTAAGAACCTTTGACAGGTGATCTGTTTACCACTCGTTTTACGGATTGTCGCTTCTATGAGATAGTCTTCCTGCTGCTAGGGAGAGATAAGAACGTCATCGTTCCTGATGAACGATGTAAATTATTGTGGACTCATATGCCCCTATTGAGCCTACAGTGAATCTGACTGTCGCATACTCATTCTATCCAACTCATGAGGAAATTCTAGATTACGGAAGTGTCCTTAAAGAGACGAATCCACCTCCTGAGAATCGAGGGATTTATGTCCATTATGCTAGCTTGAATGATGTTTGGTGTAGAAATGAGATGATCATCGATGATACATTAACATATGCAAGAGCTACTGAGATCATGTTAAGCGATGACACTGAACCGCGTCTCGTTGATGAATGACGACATAGAACTGATTGGTCAAACTGGAAACAAGCAATCCAAGTTGAACTCAATTAGCTTGTGAAATGTAAGGTGTTTGGACCTGTAACTCCTACTTCTCTACATGTGAAGCTCGTTGGCACAAGTGGGTTTTTGTTCGAAAGTGAAATGAGAATAATGAAATTGTACGTTACAAAGCTCATCTTGTTGTGCAAGACTTCTCACAACACCTCGAGATTGATTATGATGAAACTTGTTCACTCGTTATTGATGTGATTACTTTTCGCTACCTTATCAGTTTGGTAGTTTTCAAAAAAACTAAGTATGCAGCTGATGGACGTAGTAACTGCATATCTCTATGGAGATCTTGATACGAAAATTTATATGAAAGTTCCCGAAGGACTTACATTAATTGGATCAAATATTTCCAAACCCTAGAACACACTCTCAATTCGGCTGAGGCGTTCACTTTACAGTGTGAAGCAATCTGGAAGAATGTGGTATAACCATCTGAGTGAGTATTTGACTAGTCAAGGATATGTGAACGATGAACTATGCCCTTGCGTGTTCATTAAGAAGTCACATTTCGGTTTTACGATTGTTGCAATTTATGTTGACGACATGAACCTCATCGGAACTCCTGAAGAGCTTAAGAGAACTGATGCGCACCTTAAGTCATAATTTGAGATGAAAGATCTAGGAAAGACTCAATATTGTCTCGGTCTTAAGATAGAGCACCATTCGGATGGCATCGTAGTACATCAATCGAACTACACCCAAAAGGTGTTGCACTGCTTTAACGAGGATAAAATGACACCTTCGAGTACTCCTATGGTCATTCAATCGCTAAATGCAAAACGAGACCCCTTTCGTCTAAAGGATGATGATGAAGAGATTTTGGAGCTTGAAGTTCCTTATCTAAGTGCGATAGGCACTTTATTGTACTTAGCTCAATGCACTAGACCCGACATCTCCTTCGCTATTAATCTTTTAGCAAGGTACAGTAATGCACCAACACACAGACATTGGACTTGTGATAAAGACATCTTTCGTTACCTTAAGAGTACTACAGAAATGGACCTGTTCTATCCCTACGAATCCTTGAGTGATGACGCACCCCCTTATCTCGAGTTGATTCTCACCTTGTTGGTTATGCCGACACATGATACTTATCTAATCCGCACAAGGCGCATTCTCAAACGGGTTTTGTCTTTATCGTTAGAGGCACCACAAACTCTTAGAGGTTAACTTGGGAATGTTTCTAGCTGAGAGAAATTGTGGGCCATATTCGAAGCTCTTGCGATCTCTACCTCGTCTTTGATGTCCCAACGACGATCTAAGAAGACAACGCATCATGCATTGAACAACTCAAGAAGGGTTACATCAAAGGAGACAATATGTCATCGGCAATATCAATATAATTATGTACTCAACAATATATACTAGCATGCAAGTCGGAGTCACCTAATGTGACCTGTATGACTGCACCTATGGCTCATCAGTCTACGCTAGCACACGAGTTAGAGTCACCTAATGTGACCTGTACGACAAGACTAGGTGTAATAATCGCTCTAGTGCTACGATCACGTGAAGACTATTGTTATGCGCGAGTCACCTACGAGTTGGAGTCGCCTAATGTGACCTATACGACAGGAATGTCACCTACTTGGATCCAAGGTAAACGTGCAATGTGGGAGGTGAACATACACATGAAGGATTGGCCCTGGCCTGGGGCGAGAGCACTAATACCGGGGTGAAGCAATGATAAGCAAACTATATGAATATAGGCATGCCATAATGATGCAATAATCCCAATCAACATAACAAACTTACCTGAACTTACATGCGCGTCCCAAAGCATTTCATAACAGTACAATATTCATGAGCAGGTAAAAATGCATATGAAATGCCATGACAATGTAAAACTCAACCACACACGGTATTTTTAAAATTAAGTAAATCGTGGCATAATATGCATAAACCAATTTAAAAGCATTTGTGGAAACTATACAATATATGTGTGTGTATATATATATATATATGAAAACAAAATGCCCACTCACTGATACACAACAGGAATGAAGCCTCCGAGGCTTGTTTGACCCTGTACTTCCTTAGGATACGTTTCTCGTATACGTGAAATTACTAATTCAATTAGTTTAATAACACATATATGGAATAAAACCTCTGTAGTTTGGTCACATATAGGGTTTGAATATATGAAATTGATCTACTTGATGTCACTGACCTACACAACTTGACAGAAAGCTGATTAAAGGTCAGACGCGCAGCCACGCATTGCCTAGGGCACGACCCTACACGCCACCACACATGGGCAGAGACTGACGAAGGCCCTAACGACCATTAAGAATATTTCGTTAAAGTGACGGAATATTCCATTAAATGGTAACGGTGCTATCGTTAGGATGTATTTCGTCATCTTCTCCGGTGGTCCTCGCCGGTTGCCGCTATCTGAACTCGCCGTAAATCTGGAAATCTTTGAAGGTTTCTGGGTAAAATTTCAAAGCTTCATAACTTGTTCATTTCTCAACCATTTTTCACAAAATTTAAATGGAAATGAAGCTTATGAAGAGTAGAACATGATTGTACCTTTTGGAAGTCCAAAAAGTGGACGGAGGTGGCTGAAAATGGTTTGAAAGGTTTAGGTTAAACTCCGACTTCTCAAAATCGTGTCTTTCAAGGTTGTTTCTTCTTCAAACCTTCACTAAAGACCTCGGGGAGTTGAGTGGAGGCCTTTAGAATTGCTAAAAACTTATAACTCGCTTGTAACTCGTCGGGGAAAAACTAAGCCGAGTCGTGATCTGGGGGTATAGCTATGCTCGTGGTGAGGAGATGAACACAACAGTGGTGGTTTGAGGGTTTGATACGTGAGTTTTGATGTCGATCTAGCTAGTTGCATAGAGAAGAGAGTTCGGATTAGAGAGAGAGAGAATTGTGGTTTCTGATTGGTTGAGTGGTGAGGGTGAAGTAAAGTCTGATTGGTGCCAAATTTGAGGGAGAGAGCTTGATTGGCTGTGAGGGTTTTGAGGGGAAAAGAAGTGGATGAGAGGAAATTGAGGAAAGTGATTGGTGGGATTTGAAATGGGAGGCCGAATCCGCCAATTAGGGAAGGGATGGATGAATTTTGTACAATTTTAAATGTACAAAATCTTTTCCCTTGACAGTGTTTCCAACATTGGTAATTTGTATGCGCGTGTACAAAAATACCCGTGATTAACGTACTTTAACGAAGTGTAACTTTTCCGTTACAGATATGATTTGAGTCTATCACGAGTTCATAACGACGAGTACTTTTTAAGTACAAAACCAGGAAAAAGAAACAACATTCGAAAAACTACGTCCACGTCAAATTGCACTTTTGTCCAAAGAAGGGTAAAATTGTCAAATTACACCAACGGAAAAGAAATTGCAATGAGAACTAAGGACAAGTCGTCACAGGATCCCTTTCGGTTCCATATATTAAGAACCAAAACTAAATCGTTTTTTAGCTTGTGGTTGTTTTCAAATCGAAATCGTTTTAAAACTGTAAAAATAGAACTGTTAAGTGCAATTCAGTTCGATCTGTGTTTCGGTTTCCATTTTTGCCCATCCTAGCTAAAGAGGTGTGGATAACAGGCAATCAATTGGCATTAAAGGTCGTGGGAGCTCAAAACTCTAGTAATTAGAACACTTAATTTGAGAAAGAAATTGCATGAAAAAAGTCTTCATGTCACTTTAACTTTATGAAAAGAGATGAAGTTGGTACCAAAGAAAGAAAAAAAATGCTTTTTTGCTCACCACTCTCAAGTGGTGGTGAAGCTCATCACTCTATTATCACCGTAAGATGAGTTTAAATTTTAAGATTTATGCCTATCTACTACACGAATCTCGAAATTCAAATTCTTCTAGTGATGATAAATAAAATGGTGAACATACATCATAATATATGATGGTGAGTAAAAATGCTCCTAAGAAAAAAGGGTTCATATTACTTTTAACTTTAGAAAAAGAGATTACTTTAAGTTTACGAAAAGAGATTACTCTTAAGTTTACAAAAAGAGATTTTACTTTAACTTTAGGAAAATAGATTACTTTAACTTTGGATGAGGATCTTCTCCGGATTCTTTGTGGGGATCCTAGAAATCCTCACATCTTAGTCGTTCATCATACATTGTACGATCATTTTTCGTTAGGTATTATTTGTGTTTAATGTTAAATAAAAAAGTTCAAATAATTTATGTTTACATGATGTACAATGAATAACTAGAATGTATCCCTAAGATCACCACAATTTGAATCTGGATGGGATTCAAATCCTTGAACTTTAGAAAAAGACATGAAGTTGGAACCAATGAAAAAGGGAAATCAAAATAAAAGCAAGTTTAACTGTCCTTTTGTTATTTGTTAAAGGTTGGACTGCTGATCCTCAGTAATACATTTTAATGGCAAATGATTCAATGAACTATTGATACGAAATATGTAATTTAACGAAAGGAATACGATACTACATTTCCCGAATTGGTCATATATAATAGGAAGATGACTTAATGCAAATATGCTACCACTGTCATTTTTTTTTTAACAAACGATATTATCTACGTTAAGGAAGAATTGATGAACTTAACCTGACATTGGACTAACAATAATATGGTTCAAATTCATTTTTGACGAGAATCAAACCTAAAGCCTCTTACTTACAAGTAAAAAATAATACTATTAGACTGTAGTATTAAATGATACCACTGTCCAAGTTAAAAGCCCCTTCCCTCGGCTCTTTTTGACAAAAAAAAATACACATTATTGGTCATTCACCCGATACAGTTATCGATGTCAATAAAATGATGCAAGAAATACGTCTTGGGTTTCTGCATATTAAACATATATAAAAAAATTATTCTATCAGAAAGGAAAAAAATTGGTGCTGTAATAAACAAATCTAAAGAGCGAAAAAGGGATTCTTGATTGCACAGTCGAGCTCCGATCCAGCTGAGTTCAGCACTGCCATGTCAACCTTTTCCCTAGGAAGAAGCAAGAACTCTCCCCCTTCCATTCTCTCAAACTCGCACAATTCAAGAAACTCGACGCCGCCTTTTACTGAACGAACCCTTTCCTGCGTAGGCAATGAGTGATTTGACAACAAATGAAAAGAAACCTAAGTTAGTGACCAAATCAAGAAACATGGACATTAAAAGAGTAAACTAGACCAGTAAACGGATCTGATTCTGATTGGATCGGCCTAATCCACATTTGATCCATTTATCAATGGTATTTTATCGGATTGTATCAACTCAAATCCATATCTGATTTGTTAGCTAACAGGTTACCAGATTCGGAACATCACATTGAGAATGTCAATCCATATCACATCGGATTCAGATCAAATACGGATCAAAAACTATTGGACGATATGGGCTATGATATGGGGTGACTGGTACCCATGCTGTCAGTCCTCAGTTTCCTCTTTCCATGGGATTCATTATTAAGCCTAATTCCTTAATTTGAGGAAGATTGACCACTAGTTGACTTGTTGATATTTGTGTGCTAGTTATTTGCTGGATTCCCTTAATTTAAGGGATGACAGCTCTAGGGTTTACCCGCTTAGTAGAGTTTGTCAAGGGAAAGTTGCTTGTAACCATCTCCCTCATTTTATATATACCCTCTTGTACGTTCAAACAATCAACTTAAATTTCCACAAAAACCGATCCATTGGTAGGTCTAAGTATAACTTAATAGTATAGTATTACGCAAACTTTAGCAGGGGAGGGAAAAGAGAACAAAAATCCATAAAGGGGAAAGATTGGACTCAAAAGTGAGGTGTTTTCTGTGCAAGGTAAGTTGTTCTGACTGGAAAGATGGGTTAGTGAGTCTTATCTTTCTAAATTTCTAACAACTTTCTTGATAAAACTCTATGTTAGGACACGTTTGGCAATATAATCCATTTTGGTTCTTTATTTTCATTTCTTCGATCTCTTCATTTTCCAGAAGCTTTTTTGTACGATCCACAAATTAATGGGAATACATATACTTTCCAGATTTCAAGAATATTACAGAATCGGTAGGTTTTGTTGTCATCCTAAAAACTCCAACAAATTGTTATTTGCGGGGCAATATGTCGTTATAGTAATGGCCCTGTGTTAGAAGGTTCAGATTGTAGTATTTGTTCACTAAACTTTTTAAGGTCCAGGTGTTTCATACTTCATATTATTACACTTCCCAAACAGAGGTATAGATGGATATGTATCATGTATGGTGTCACTCAAGAATTGTTTTGTAGTAGCCGACTGCACTTAGTAGGATAAGGTTTTGTTGTTGTTGTTGTTGTCGTAGTCAAAGAGTCTTTGATTGTTCCGCCGAAAGAGGTCACTTCATCAGCTTTCTTAGTGAGGTAGAGTGTTCTATGATCGGATACTCCCAAGTACATTTAGAGTTTGGCGTGTAAGCGGTTGAACCACTTTTACAATAAAGACGCTCAGTTTTTTAGTACAAACCTATATTTTACCAATATAGTTGAGGTTGCCAGACACATTGTAAAAGACCAAAAACTTCACGTGCCACTTGGTCCCTGGTGGAGGCCTCATCCTTGTTGTGGTCAAACGCATTGTTGTACTCGCCACTGTCACAGTGGTTGTTGTCTAGCTACGCCAGAACAATGGCAGTTGTAATCCGGCGCAGCCACGTGTCAGGCGGAGATTGATTCTAAAGGGGTAAAGGAATATACCTTCGTCATCTAAGATTCCATTAGAATTAACAAAAGTCACCTTCTTCGCCGTTAAATCCGTCATCGGCTGCCATCCTCTGTTGCCGAATTTTGCAAATTTTAAAAAATTGCACAAAGCTTCGAATTAGCATGTTGTCACAAAATTTTCAATCAAAACTTCACAAAAATGTTCGAAAGTTTACCCAAACACAAATTAGGACGATTTGGGACTGAATTCACCTCAAGTTCACCAAGGTTTGGCCAGACTTCCTCATCGAAAAATGCAAAACAACACATAGAGGTTTGCAGAGGTTAGAGCCTCGATTCATAGCTCAAATTCATCACACGGTGACTGAAGTTACTTGGGATCCATTAGAGATGATCCTAAGCTAAATTGAAGGCCAGCTCGTCACTTTTCACCACGAACTTCGCCAGAAAACTCACTTAGAACTAGAGTTCAAGTTCTTCACCTCCCTGCCACCACGCATGCAAGACCACCATTGAGTTCCTCATGGTGGTTCTGATTTTGGTAGTTTGGAGTTGAGATTTGGTCAAGATTGGTCGTTGTTTGGGTGAGTGTTCTTGGTGAGCTAGAGAGAGAGAGAGAGTGAGAGTTGCAGAGTTAGAAAGAGGGAGATCTCTGTTAGAGTGTGCGTTAATGAGTGTAAGATTGTTACACTTGTCATAAGATTAGAAGCTGTGTTAGTTAGGTAGTTAAGATTGGTGTGTATAAATAATATTGTACCTTGTACATTTATCTCTCTCCCTCTCTCTAGAAAATGTTCTTCATTATATACATCAAAGATCTTCAATTGATATAGGTTAACATGGTATCAATCACCTCTGATGCTTGCGCATGATACTATCATCTATATTCTTGCTTCCTCTACCTTCAAATTTGTCTTCAGCTGCCTTTGATTTCTGTTTCTGGATCTTCAAAGATTCTTCATCTTCTTGAAACCCTCATTTTCTAGGGTTTGGCTCGATCTTGATTTGTGATCAATTTTCTTCTGTATTTCTCTGAATTGTTCAATCCAAGTGTTTGTGATTAGTCTTCAATGACTTTCTTCTTTGAACAACGATTTGGTTCAGTTCTCTATTGTAGCACAACTTACGATTCTTCAATCTCCAATCACAGCTCTAATTTCTACGATTTCTACTTCTGTAAACATGAAATTAGATGATTCAAACTACCTGAATTGTCATTTTTAGATGCAACTCATGCTGGAAAGCAATGGAATTATGGGATTTGCTTATGGCTCCAATCTTTGCCCTGCTAATACTGTCTCTGCTGAATCTGGTATAAATTCTTCCGATTGTTCTACTTTTGTGGAATATGATGAATTGCTAGTATAGAAAATGCATGACAGGGTTGTTATGCAACTTATTATTGCGACTTTATTTGTTGTTGCTATGTCTTGTGCAATTGATAGTAAAAGCTCTAAATATCTTTGGATTTGCCTTAAAAGAACAATTTTCCACTGTGTCAAGAACTAGCATTTTCCAAATGAAGTCTAATTTGAAAAACATCAGAAAAGGGTCTTATACTATAACTCAGTATTTGCATAAAATCAAAGAGGCTAGGTATTACTTGGCAGCTATATGTGTTTACTTTGTTGATGAAGACGTTGTAATTCTAGCTTTGAATGGACTCCCTCCTGAATATAATACATTTAGATGTGTGGTTAGGGGTAGAGAGAGTGTTATTACCCTTAAAGAATTTTGATATCAATTAATAGCTGAAGAAAGTATTGTGGATAATATCTCTGTTGTACCATTTTATCTCACTGCTATGGCTACCAACTCTAGACCTAATATGTCTTAAGCACCAACATTTCAGTAGTCTAATGGTTCTCATGGACAATCTTCTTATATTAATGGAGGTTATAAGTCTTTTAATAGAAACAAGGGTAAGGGAAAGTTCAATCAAAGTCAGAGATCCAAGACAACAGTTTTATACACAAACTCATAAGTTGCCTACACCAAATCCAGGTGTTCTTGGTCAATCACCAACTACATACTACTCTTCACCATATGCACCTCTTATTCCTACATGTCAATTATGCAACAGTGAAGGTCATACTGCTCCATTTTGTGGTTCTAAGCCTCCTAAGAGATCCAAGTCTTACATTTGTGGAAAAATAAATCATACCACATGTTACTGCTTCTATAATGACAAAGGTCTGAATTTTGTTGGTGTTGGTTCACATCAGAATTATCCTCAGATGTCTTCTCAGTCAGTTGGACATTCTTCATCTCAGCACTACCAGTCTCAACAATTTTCTATGAAAGCCATGCATATTGCAATACAACCCACTTAGGCATCCACATCTCAGAATCTACCTCAAGTATGGCTCACTGATTCTGGTGCAACAAACCACATGACTGCCGATCTGTCTAACATGTCTTTAGAAACTCCTTATCCAACTAATGAAACCTTTCAAACAGTCAATGGTGAAGGTTTATTAGTATCACATATTGGTAAATCTATTATTAATACAAGAGTGAAACAAATAAACTTGAATTCAGTGCTCTATATTCCAAAATTGACACAAAACTAGTTGTCAGTTCATAGGATGTGCTTGGATAACAATTGTTGGCTAATTTTTGATACATTTTTCCTTTGGATTTAGGACAAGGCCACATGGCGGATTCTCTACAAAGGGTTGTACAGTAATGGACTTTATCTCATCCCTCTAGCATCCTCTCATTCTGTCCTCAAAACCACCAAATATCAACCTCAAGCATATCTTGGTCAGCTAGTACTATCTTCTGAAGGAAAAATTTTGTCCTAGCTAAGAACAAGTAAGAGCATTTGAATACATATACAAACTATTAACACATTAAAGTAGGCATGCATTCAAAAACAATTCATAAAACCCATGACTTTCAAAGCCTAGTGAATGGTGAACCAAAAGACTCTTTAACAACATTAAAGAGAATGAAGAATTTAAAGATTCTTTACCCTTGAAGCTCATCCTTGTTTACACAAGGGATTCACCCAAGTGGAGGGCCTTCAAGTCACCTCCAAGCTCCTTGGATCTTGCTTGTGATTTCCTTCTCCTTTTGTGCTCCTTTGGTCCTTGAGGATGTGAGGAAAGGATCTCCAAAACACCAAAGGTTTGGTGTCTCTAAGTCTCCACACCAAGGGTGAGGTTTGAAGATGAAATGGATGACTTAGAGAAGAAAAGATTGCTAGATAAATCTCCTCTAAGTGGCCGGCCTCCTTGTTGAAAAAGAGAGAATAGGTTTCACCTCTTTTCTACAAGAAAAACCCTTATGAGAAAAATAGCTATAAAGTTGCTTTTATAACACTTTTCTTAGGTGAGTGGCAAACTTGCAATTAAGCAAACCTTCACCCTCTCCTCACCATGGCCGGCCTATTTGTTGTGATTGGGCTTATTGCCCATTTTGTTTTAGTTGTCATACAACTTAAACATAATGGGCCTTATGGACCAAAACACTTTTGGGCCCCGAAACCCAAAACCAACTTAAAAGCCCAATACGAACCTTTTGTAAAATTAATTAACTAATTAATTAATCGTGACCATTCTTCAATTAAACCATTTAATTGCATATCCATTTCATTTAATTTCTTCACTTTCATCCTTACTCGGTGTATGATCCATTAGGTTCCATTTAGGTAGTGGGCGATTGTTACTCTTAATGATCGATTGTGAATTGAAACCACATTTCAATTCTCCCTTAAAATTAGTGTTTGCTAATCATCAGGGCTTCCACAAACCATGAGTGACACCTAGCAGCATGTCATGGTTACCCAAGCTAAGTAGAATTGGTTGGAGAACCTATCCAGTTACAACTACAATGCAATACGGTCCTTCTCTAATACAATACTCTTAATCACATTGTTTAAGTGATAGTTTGTTTCATGTCTACTATCCAATGTGATACTTCTCCTTCCACTATGGAAGGTTAGAGATCCCTTGTTGTGCATTCATATGCCTACATGACTAGATAGCTTGACCCCAACAATGCCGTGGACACTCCAATAGAATGCCTTTGACATGATCAAAGGTCAAGGACCTAACCATTAGACATCTATGATGCCTCAGGTCAAAGGACTACTTTGCATATTGCAACTATCGAGTTCTTACATGACATGTATGTTCGAACTCTCTTTTGATCGTAGTTTAGTGTACTCGATTACTCTTTCGAGCACCTATGTGTTTGTCTTAGTGTCCAACACCAAATGACTTGAGACTATTCATACTCACACTTGAGTCGACATAACACATACTAACCTTAGCGGATTGTCAATGCCCAACTGGCAATCCTATGGCTAGGAACGTTTTAGGAATGAACATAAGAGAAAGGTCTTGATAATCTAACTTACTTAAATCACTTGTCTCTTAGATCAAATACATCCCTTAGATTCCCTTATTGCTTAAGCATATGAAACAATAAATAGTGATTAACAATAAGTTTTGCCTTTCATTAAACATATAAAAGTTTAATACAATAAGTATCCCAAAAGCTATTACATCAAATGAGTGGCTTTGTGGGCATACTTCCAACAATCTCCCACTTGCACTCAAAGCCATCCTCCCATGTATCTAATACCCATCTTTTCCATATGGTGGTCAAGTTGGATTTGAGACATTGGCTTCGTTAGTGGATCTGCTACATTATCGGCTGAGGCAACTTTGAGGATCTTGACTTTCCCCTCCGCAGCATATCTTCTAATGATATTAAAGCGTCTGTCAAAATGCTTGTTCTTTTGATGTGCCCTGGGTTCCTTGGCTTGAGCTATCGCCCCACTATTATCATAGTACAAAGTTACTGGTGATGTAATGGTTGGAACCACTCCAAGTTCAGTTATGAACTTCTTCATCCAGAACGCTTCTTTGCCGGCTTCAGCTGCAGCGACATATTCAGCCTCTGTTGTGGAATCTGCAATTACACTTTGTTTCTTGCTCTTCTAACTGACAGCCCCACCATTTAAAGTGATACATATCCGGAGTTGGAACTTCTATCATCGACGTCAGATTGGAAATCTGCATCTGTATAGGCTTCCACTCGCAACTCTGTTGCTCCTCCATAAACGAGGAACATGTCCTTAGTTCTTCTTAAGTACTTAAGGACCATCTTGACAGCTGTCCAGTGTTCTGATCCTAGGTTAGATTGATATCGACTAGTAATGCTCACAGCATATGCGATATCAGGCCTTGTGCATATCATGGCATACATGAGACTTCTTATAGCAAAAGCACAAGGAATAACACTCATTTGCGGCATCTCTTCAGGAGTTTTAGGTTCCATGGACGTAGAAAGGTGAATTCCATGTCTTACAGGAAGAAAACCTTTCTTAGATTGTTCCATCTGGAACCTACTTAGCACCTTATCTATGTACATGGATTGGGATAATCCGATTAATTTTCTGGATCTATCACGATAGAGCTTTATCCTAAGTACATAAGATGCATCTCCCAAATCTTTCATGTGGAAGGTTTTGGACAACCACACTTTTACAGAAGAAAGTACTGCAATGTCATTCCCGAATAGTAATATGTCATCTACATATAACACTAGGAATACCACTGCATCCCCAACGACTTTTTGATAAACACAATTGTCGTCTTCGTTTTGAGTAAAACCAAACGTTTTGATTTCAGTATCGAAACGAATGTTCCAGCTCCTGGAGGCTTGCTTAAGTCCATAAATGGACCTTTGAAGCTTGCATACCTTAGTCTTTTCAGACTTGGACACGAAACCTTCGGGTTAAGTCATATAGAGCCCTTCCTCTAGGTAGCCGTTCAGAAAGGCCGTTTTCACATCCATTTGCCATATCTCATAATCATGGTACGTAGCTATAGCAAGCAAAATCCGAATGAACTTAATCATGGCTACAGGAGAGAAGGTTTCTTCATAGTCAATCCCTTCTCGTTGCCTGTAACCCTTAGCTACGAGTCTAGCCTTATAAGTCTCCACGTTCCCATCAACGCCTATCTTCCTCTTGAAGACCCATTTGTTTCCAACAGGTACTATACCTTCTTGAGGGTCTACAAGAGTCCAGACCTGATTTTGATACATGGAATCCATCTCGGATTTCATGGCTTCTTGCCATCTCTTTGAATCAATGTCGGACATTGCTTTAGTGTAGTCCCTAGGGTCCTCATTTGTGTCATTGCCACCTAGAAAGTGCAATTCCGCAAAGTCATTATTTAAGCCATACCTCTTAGATGGCTTACTAACCCGTTCAGATCTACGTGGAGCTAGGGGTTCAGGAACAGGGTTGTCAACTTGTCGAGTGCTGGTTTGTGGTTCATCATTAATCTCATTAATTTCCATCTCTTTGCTTATAGTTCATTTGAGAACAAATTCGTCCTCTAGAAACTTAGCAGTTCTAGCGACAAAGACTTTCTAGTCGTCAGGATGGTAGAACTCATATCCCATAGTTTCTCTAGGATATCCCACAAATTAGCATCTTACTGATCTCGCTTCAAGCTTCTTGACATATGCTTCACAACCCCAAATCTTAATGTGATTAAGACTTGGCTTTCTTCCATGCCATATCTCATAGGGCGTTTGTGAAACTGACTTGGAAGGTACTCTATTAAGCAAGTAAGCTGCTGTATATAGAGCGTATCCCAAGAATGTTACTGGTAGATCAGTGGAACTCATCATAGAACGAACCATGTTCATCAAGGTTCGATTTCTCCTTTCAGAAACTCCATTAAGTTGTGGAGTTCCCGGTGGAGTCCATTGTGATATTATTCCACACTCTTTGAGATAATCTAGGAACTCATTACTCAGATATTCACCCCCTCGATCCGATCTTAGGATCTTTATCTGTTTCCCAGTTTGCTTCTCAACTTCATTCTTGAACTCTTGGAACCTTTCAAAGGATTCTGACTTGTACTTCATAAGATACACATAGCCAAACCGAGAGTGATCGTCGGTGAATGTGATATAGTAGGAGAAGCCTCCTCTCGACGTAGTAGACATAGGTCCATATACGTCAGTGTGGATTAACCCTAGAATTTCAGTGGCACGCTCTCCTTTTCCAGTAAATGGAGATTTGGTCATCTTCCCTTTCAAGCAACATTCACAAGTACCCATTTGGTCATTACCTAATGGGCGGAATATCCGTCTTTCGACATCTTGTGAATCTTATCAAGGTTCACATGTCCAAGTTTAAGATGCCACATCTTTTCTTGGTTAACTTCTTCTCTAGCCCTTTTGGGTTTTGAGGTATTCCCGCTTTCAATACAGTGCATCCCACTATTCGTCTCTAGGTGAAAAAGTCCCTCTATCATATTACCATGAGAGATAATACGACCATTCAAGTATAAAGTGCAACTCATTTTGTCAAACAATACTGAGTGCCCATCTCGTAAAAGCTTAGAGATGGAAATCAAATTCTTTATACATGAAGGAAAATATAACAATTTTTAAGTTCCAGGACTTCCCTAGAGGGTAGTTTAAGCATGTAGGTGCCTATTGCTTTTGCAGAGATTTTAGTGCCGTTCCCAACTTGCACATCCATCTCCCCATTGCGCAGTGACTTGCTCCCCGCTAGTCCCTGCATCGTATTACAGATATGTTGACTAGCGCCTAAATCAAATATCCAGGAATTGGAGCTCACTGTAAAAGAACTTTCTATGACAGAAATAGTCTCTTCAAAAGTTCGTGTCATAAGGCTCGCAATGCGCACCCTGTATTTCTTCTTCCAACGTTCATCCTTTCCATAATGAAAGCATGTTCCCTTGGATTTCTTTGCCTTCTTCTTATGCAACCTTTTCCTTGTGTTTGCATTCTCACTCCCACTGTCCTTTTTGAAACCTTTTTCAAATTTATAGCACATGTCAATCATCTCGTTTAAAGAATGATCGAATCTATTCACTTTATAGTTTACAATAAACTTAGTGAAATCATCCGAGAGAGATGCAAGGAAAAAATCTTGGGCCATTTTCCCATCGATGGAAGTTCCTAAACTTTGAAGATCTTGAAAGATCCTTTCCATCTTTTGTCCATGTTTATAGACTGATGTCCCCTTTACCATTTTGGCATTCATTAGACTACAAACATTTGAGAATCGTACATTACTAGTCTCATTGTCATGCATCTTATGCAAACTTTCAACCATGGCACAAGAAGTGTCCATGTGCTTATGTAGCTTCATAAGCTCCTCACTAAGTGAAGTGAGGATTAAGCATTTGGCTTGTAAGTCATCCTCATAGTGTCTAACATAATTTTGACACTCCTCCTTTGAAGCTAGTTTCGTAGGAGGTACATGAGGAGGGGATTGCTTAAGCACATACAATATGTCTTTCACCTTTGAGACATTCTCAATGTGGCAATACTAAGCAAGGAAACGTTGGCCCCTAAGGCCCCTTTTGTCAAGTATAATGGTGGGTATTATTTTAGGCATGTCGTTAACTACATAACATAATAGAAATCGTATTAGATTGTTTGTTTCAAAACTACTTGATTGGGTCTTAAATCAAATAGTACCACCCACTATTTTTGGCAAATTCCACATCCCTCAATGGAATTCGAGAGTTATATTGAACTCTTAGCGGGGTATGGGAGACTCACCATTACCAAGCCCACCTCACGATGATACGATGTTGGTTAGAAAAAATAATGATGAGAAAATAACGCTTTATTTATTTACAACTTTTGTAATTACCCATCTTGTTTGGTCTCTAGAGAATGTTGCCTCACGATGATACGATGTCGGCACCATTGCACTTAGTCAAGTTATTCCCACCATGCTTGGTTCGTGAAGGGTTCAAGAATAGCCTCACGATGATACGATGTCGGCCATCCTCGTTGCCTACACTCACTTCATCATATGTTTATGGACTCCTCTTGGATGTAAGCACATAGTTTGAACTTCCCCATGATAGGGTGAAGCCGGTGCATGAGTCACAAACGATTGGAGCCCACCACGGTGGAAGGCCTACGAAGAGATGTTCAAAACATCTCTCGCTTATCAACTTAATATTCGTTTTGTTGAGGGAGTAGTGTTGGGCTACATCAAAAACATTTTAATCTTATTAAAAGAACTTTGGGCCTATCACAACCATTGGTCCAAGTTAATATGATTTAGTAGTATATAATACTCCCACTATTTCGATGAAACAAGCGAGACTATATGGAACTACTAACGAATGCTTTGCATCCTCATATGGACTATATAGTCATATTAGGTTTTAGGATGATTATGAACCGTTTGATTTGATCCAACACGAGCCTTGTGTTGGACCTTGGGTTTAAGGTAGATAGTTGTTGATTTTAGTTACGCGTTTAATCCAATTAAACCGTTATTTCCTATTGGGCGTTAGACCCAACTATTCCAATTTGCATACATATAAACAAAAAGGAATACATGAAATAATAAGAAGGGCTTATGCCCTTTTACAACACAAATGATGGACTTATGTCCATTTACAACAAATTAGAACTAATCAAATTACATTCAATTCTACACTACTAAACCCAAACATTCATAATGTAAAACGGCCAATCACATAGCTCAATTATTGAGGCCTTTGGTTCATAATCACCATTTTCTTAATCAATCACATTAACTAAGAAAACAACTTTAAACAATTGGTTTTCGGATCCATAGAATTGATTTAAATGGAACTAAATGAAATGAAAATCCAATTCTCATTAAAGAGACAAAACCATTTTGTTCTCATTTTATTTGGGCCAAAATAAAACAATGACCACAACAATTGGGCCACAATGCAAATACATAAACTTTTGGGGTTACTTTGTAAAAACACAAAAGTCCACAACTTCATGTAATTACAACTAGAACCCAAAATTTTACTAATGTAAAAACATCATTAAAGGAGCAAAACAATTTGTCCTTTAGAGTTTTTGGGCCTTAACATAAAAACGTAAACTTTTGGGCCAAAGTGCAAATACACAAAATTATCAAAACTTTATGTAATTGCATAAAAGGCCCCAAAAGTACCCCCACTAGGGGGTGGCCGGTTTTTGAGTGTAAAAGAGTGTGAAAGGGTTTTGGTGAAACAATCAAAGGTTTAATAAAGTTTTATGCAAGTAGAACATGCAGGTGGATTAGTTAGGTGAAGATAAAGGTGATGGGTTTATGTGTAAGAAAATGTTTTGTAAAACTTTAATGGCATTTATCAACCCTCACCAATAATCCATCACCCATCCAAATAAACCAAAACTTTATGAAAAACAC